>NC_092229.1:16595393-16597893 GCF_036320965.1 Panulirus ornatus
GATGATGGTCGTACCTGCAGTACTTCATGATGACTGGTGAGGATGATGGTCGTACCTGCAGTACTTCATGATGACTGGTGAGGATGATGGTCGTACCTGCAGTACTTCATGATGACTGGTGAGGGTGGTGGTCGTACCTGCAGTACTTCATGATGACTGGTGAGGATGATGGTCGTACCTGCAGTACTTCATGATGACTGATGAGGGTGGTGGTCGTACCTGCAGTACTTCATGATGACTGGTGAGGATGATGGTCGTACCTGCAGTACTTCATGATGACTGATGAGGGTGGTGGTCGTACCTGCAGTACTTCATGATGATTGGTGAGGGTGGTGGTACCTGCAGTACTTCATGATGACTGGTGAGGGTGGTGGTCGTACCTGCAGTACTTCATGATGACTGGTGAGGATGATGGTCGTACCTGCAGTACTTCATGATGACTGGTGAGGATGATGGTCGTACCTGCAGTACTTCATGATGACTGGTGAGGATGATGGTCGTACCTGCAGTACTTCATGATGACTGATGAGGGTGGTGGTCGTACCTGCAGTACTTCATGATGACTGGTGAGGGTGGTGGTCGTACCTGCAGTACTTCATGATGACTGATGAGGGTGGTGGTCGTACCTGCAGTACTTCATGATGACTGATGAGGGTGGTGGTCGTACCTGCAGTACTTCATGATGACTGATGAGGGTGGTGGTCGTACCTGCAGTACTTCATGATGACTGGTGAGGGTGGTGGTCGTACCTGCAGTACTTCATGATGACTGGTGAGGATGATGGTCGTACCTGCAGTACTTCATGATGATTGGTGAGGGTGGTGGTACCTGCAGTACTTCATGATGACTGGTGAGGATGATGGTCGTACCTGCAGTACTTCATGATGACTGGTGAGGATGATGGTCGTACCTGCAGTACTTCATGATGACTGGTGAGGGTGGTGGTCGTACCTGCAGTACTTCATGATGACTGATGAGGGTGGTGGTCGTACCTGCAGTACTTCATGATGACTGATGAGGGTGGTGGTCGTACCTGCAGTACTTCATGATGACTGGTGAGGGTGGTGGTCGTACCTGCAGTACTTCATGATGACTGGTGAGGGTGGTGGTCGTACCTGCAGTACTTCATGATGACTGGTGAGGATGATGGTCGTACCTGCAGTACTTCATGATGACTGGTGAGGATGATGGTCGTACCTGCAGTACTTCATGATGACTGGTGAGGGTGGTGGTACCTGCAGTACTTCATGATGACTGGTGAGGATGATGGTCGTACCTGCAGTACTTCATGATGACTGGTGAGGATGATGGTCGTACCTGCAGTACTTCATGATGACTGGTGAGGATGATGGTCGTACCTGCAGTACTTCATGATGACTGGTGAGGGTGGTGGTCGTACCTGCAGTACTTCATGATGACTGATGAGGGTGGTGGTCGTACCTGCAGTACTTCATGATGACTGATGAGGGTGGTGGTCGTACCTGCAGTACTTCATGATGACTGGTGAGGATGATGGTCGTACCTGCAGTACTTCATGATGACTGGTGAGGGTGGTGGTCGTACCTGCAGTACTTCATGATGACTGGTGAGGGTGGTGGTCGTACCTGCAGTACTTCATGATGACTGATGAGGGTGGTGGTCGTACCTGCAGTACTTCATGATGACTGGTGAGGGTGGTGGTCGTACCTGCAGTACTTCATGATGACTGATGAGGGTGGTGGTCGTACCTGCAGTACATCATGATGACTGGTGAGGATGATGGTCGTACCTGCAGTACTTCATGATGACTGGTGAGGGTGGTGGTCGTACCTGCAGTACTTCATGATGACTGATGAGGGTGGTGGTCGTACCTGCAGTACATCATGATGACTGGTGAGGGTGGTGGTCGTACCTGCAGTACTTCATGATGACTGATGAGAGTGGTGGTCGTACCTGCAGTACTTCATGATGACTGGTGAGGGTGGTGGTACCTGCAGTACTTCATGATGACTGGTGAGGGTGGTGGTCGTACCTGCAGTACTTCATGATGACTGGTGAGGGTGGTGGTCGTACCTGCAGTACTTCATGATGACTGGTGAGGATGATGGTCGTACCTGCAGTACTTCATGATGACTGGTGAGGGTGGTGGTCGTACCTGCAGTACTTCATGATGACTGGTGAGGGTGGTGGTCGTACTTGTGGTACATCATAAACTCATTTCCAGACTTACGTCTTAACGCCCAGCTCCCTGGCTGCCTGCAAGTTACCCAGTGTGTGTTCTCATACCTCACCCCACACCTGTCAACACCCCACACCTGTCAGCACACCCCACACCTGTCAACTCACCCCACAGCTGCAAACACACACCACACCTGTTAACACCACCCACACCTGTTAACACACACCACACCTGCCAACACACCCCACACCTGTTAACACACACACACCACACCTGCCAACAGACACACACACACACACACACACACACACACACACACACCTGTTAAAACAAAACACACCA
>NC_092229.1:16610393-16615393 GCF_036320965.1 Panulirus ornatus
ATTTATATATATATATATATATATATATATATATATATATATATATATATATATATATATATATATATATATATATGTATATATATATATACATATATATATATATATATATATATATATATATATATATATATATATATATATATATATATATATATATACATATATATATATATATATATATATATATATATATATATATATATATATATATATATATATATATATATATATATATATATTATCCCTGGGGATAGGGGAGAAAGAATACTTCCCACGTATTCCCTGCGTGTCGTAGAAGGCGACTAAAAGGGGAGGGAGCGGGAGGCTGGAAATCCTCCCCTCTCTTTTTTTTCCATAAGAAGAAACAGAGAGGGGGGCCAGGTGAGGATATTCCCTCAAAGGCCCAGTCCTCATCCTCTGTTCTTAACGCTACCTCGCTAATGCGGGAAATGGCGATTAGTAGAAAAAAAAAAAAAAAAAAATATATATATATATATATATATATATATATATATATATATATATATATATATATATATATATATATATATATATATTTGCCGTTTTCTGCTTTAGCGGCGGGAGCAGATGACCAGAGTAGCCTCATTCGTTCACATCCACTGTACCCGTCATGCATTACGCACCAACACCACAGCCAGCTCTCTGCAACCTCGCCTTAGCTGCAGACATCTCCGTGGTCTCCGTGAGCCGCTTGCCGCTGGTTCACTCCATACATACATATACATTGATATGTATTGATTCATCAATTTTCTTATTGATATTTAAATAACGTTTTTATTTCTTAGGTGAGACAGCACGGTCAACTGAAGCCTTAATGGAGGCCATTTTATAAATGCTATATATATATATATATATATATATATATATATATATATATATATATATATATATATATATATATATATATGTATGTATATATATATATATATATATATATATATATATATATATATATATATATATATATATATATATATATATATATATTGCGAGTGGTCACAGTGGTGCGCGTGATCCAGTATATGTATAAAAAAACAGGAAAATGAACCACGATAAGTTCCCAAGTGCACTTTCGTGTAATGACCACATCGTCAGGGGAGATACAATAATGAGATAGAAGACGCAGAACAGTCAGCTGATATATAAGTAAGAGACGGTACTAAGAGGCCATTGGTAAACAAGCGTCACCGGATGGTGGTGTTCGGGTCTGGCATCATATCTGTCATATGAGTTTTATTATGTGGACAGGAAAGGGAACTGTTCACAAATTTTGCCAACAACAAAGCTATTAAGTTTGTATAGACCTTCACTAATATTAATGTTACAATTCTTTTTGTATTTGATAACAGAAGATTCAATGATATTTCTCGTGGTAAAGGAGTTACAGTTAATGACTGAATTGGCGTTAATCCAGTCAATACAATGGTCATGGTCTTTAACGTAATTAAACAAGGCATTTGATTCTTGTCCTGTTCTTAAACTCCGTTTACGTTACTTAAAGTCTGACATAAAGATCCTTACCAGTCAGCCCACACATATTACAATTTTTACAAGGTATTCTGTAAACACAGCCCGCAGAATATTCTGGTATTTTATTATTTTATTATTATCATTAAGATATTCTTTATAATACTGTTGTTGCTGAAGGCAACGTTTACGTTAAAGGATTTAAGCATCCTGGAAAGTAGAATCATCACTAAAAGGGAGAACTATGATATTCTTTGTATCAAGGGGAGGTTTGGGTGTAACTGTATAAAATGATTTCTTTGCCAACGTTAGGAATTTATCAATGAAAGATCTAGGATACTTTAACTTGGATCTGATAAGATATATCGTCTCGAACTCATGATAATAATTTAACTCGTCATGTTGAGCTGAGTAATAATGAATATATGAACAAACATTGATGGGTTTTCTGTATATGTTCAGCTTAAGCATGGTTACCATGTTTACCAATGGCGTCTTAGCTACGTCTCTTCCTTGTACATCACCTGACTGTTTTACGTCTTCTGTCTCATTACACGATGCGATCATTACACGAAAGTGCACTTGGGAGGTTCCTGAAGTTACTCTGATGCCTTTCCTCTCCGTGTAGTTTATCGTATACCATAAACATTGTAATTTCCCCTCTGACGTGACTGTCTGAGGCTGTCACAAGATCAGGTGAGGGGCGTGCGCCTCCCTCGGACCTCTGATGTTTCCACTTCACCAGGTGTTGTACATAGTCACCTTGCCCTACCTCTACACGATATCGCTGTGCTACGGAGGGATACCGGGAATCACTCACTGTCTTACACGCATTACGCTCCAGTAAGACGTGACCCGCTGGCTCGTATTACCTTAACCTGACAGTGTCCTTACTCCAGGTGGCGAGAGTCGCTCCACCCCAGCGGCAGTGGCAGACGCGGTAGGTTCTCCTGCTGGAGGTCATGACCACAGCAGTGGTAGCGGCGCCATGGTGCACCAGCAGGTGTTGTCTGGTGTCAGAGCCTCCACCCGTCGCCTGCGCCAGACCCACAACCTTTGACGATATCACAACACGACCGTCGTCAGTGTCACAGCCTCCACCGTTGCCACTGTCATAACACAACTGTTGTCATTGTCAGCCCTACAACCGTCACCAGTGTCAGCGCTACAACCGTCACCAGTGTCAGCCCTACAACCGTCACCAGTGTCAGCCTTACAACCGTCACCGGTGTCAGCCCTACATCCGTCACCAATGTTAGCCCTACAACCGTCACCAGTGTTAGCCCAGCAACCGTCACGTGTCAGCCCTACAACCGTCACCAGTGTCAGCCCTAAAACCGTCACCAGTGTCAGCCCTACAACCGTCACCCGTGTCAGCCCTACATCCGTCACCAATGTCAGCCCTACAACCGTCACCAGTGCCAGCCTTACAACCTTCACCTGTGTCAGTCTTATAACCGTCACAATTGTCAGCCGTACAATCGTCACCAGTGTCAGCCCTACAATCGTCACCAGTGTCAGCCCTACAACCGTCACTAGTGTCAGCCCTACAACCGTCACCAGTGTCAGCCCTACAACCATCACCAGTGTCAGCCCTACAACCATCACCAGTGTCCTACAACCGTCACCCGTGTCAGCTTTACAACCGTCACCAGTGTCAGCCTTACAACCGTCACCAGTGTCAGCCCTACAACCTTCACCTGTGTCAGTCTAATAACCGTCACTAGTGTCAACCTCACAGCCGCCACCAGTGTCAGCCTTACAACCGTCACCAGTGTCAGCACTACATCCGTCACCAGTACCGTCACCAGTGTCAGCCCTACAAGTCAATAATGTCAGCCTTACAACCATTGTCAGTTTCAGCCCTACAGCCATCGTCATCTTCATCCCTACAATCATTGCTCGTGTTAACAGTACAGCTGACGCCAGTGTCAGCCCTACAACTGTCGTCAGCGTCACATATCTACAACAGTCGTCTGTGACCTACAACTGTCGCTAGTGTCAGCCCTACAACCGTCGCCAGTCATACCTACAACCGCCGCCAATGTCATCCCGGCAGTCACAGCCAGTGTCAGCCTCCACCTGTCGCCGGTATTTTCTTAACAAACGTCACCAGTGTCAGCCCTACAACCGTCGCCAGTGTCAGCCCTACAACCGTCGCCAGTGTCAGCCATACAACCGTCGCCAGTGTCAACCATACAACCGTCGCCTGTGTCAGCCCCACAACCGTCACCAGTGTCAGCCCTACAACCGTAACCAGTGTCAGCCCTACAACCGTCACCAGTGTCAGCGCTACAACCGTCACCAGTGTCAGCCCCACAACCGTCACCAGTGTCACCCTCCAACCGTCTCCTGTGTCAGCCCCACAACCGTCACCAGTGTCAGCCCCACAACCGTCACCAGTGTCAGCCCTACAACCGTCACCAGTGTCAGCACTACAACCGTTCTTGGTCACAACTCTACCACCGTTGCCAGTATGGGAAGCCAAGTCGTTCGCCCAGGGAACCTAGCGTGACGTGAGCCGTGACGACCAGCGTTACGCTGGTCCCAGGGACGGGCGCAGGATCCCTGCTTGGGACATGAAGGATTCTTACACGTCAGGTGAAGGATCCCTCCGTTGATACCTGTAGGATTCACAGGCGTTAGGGTCAAAATACAGTCCAGGTGAAACCTGGTGCCTTACGTTACAGGCAGGACCCTATCACGGTACAGGTAGGATCCCATCATGGTACAGGCAGGACCCTATCACGGTACAGCAAGGATCCCATCATGGTACAGGCAGGACCCTATCACGGTACAGCAAGGATCCCATCATGATACAGGCAGGACAATATCACGGTACAGGTAGGATCCCATCATGGTACAGGCAGGACCCTATCACGGTACAGGTAGGATCCCATCATGATACAGGCAGGACCCCACACGATACAGATAGGATTCATGATACAGGCAGGACCCCACACGATACAGATAGGATTCATGATACAGGCAGGACCCCTCACGGTACAGGTAGGATCCCATCATGGTACAGACAGGACCCCACACGATACAGATAGGATTCATGATACAGGCAGGACCCCTCACGGTACAGGTAGGATCCCATCATGATACAGGCAGGACCCCTCACGGTACAGGTAGGATCCCATCATGATACAGGCAGGACCCCTCACGGTACAGATAGGATTCATGATACAGGCAGGACCCCTCACGGTACAGGTAGGACGTGACAACCTTCAGAAGGACGTGAGTCAGTAGAGCGAGGTACAGAAGGTTTATTATCATATATGTTGGGGCAGAGGACGTAGTAGTGTTGGTGTATCATACCTTCACCAGGGGAGGAGGTTCCAGGTGAGGTGGGAGGCGGAGGAGTGACTGCCGCCGGGGAGGCCGTCCCCAGCACCCGCGCATCTGGCGGGCACGAGGCAGCAGGCTCAATATGGAGAACCGGCTCGCCAGGAAGGAATAATGGAGGGAGAGTGGCCGGCCGCTGGGCCAACCCCCGCTTCGCT
>NC_092229.1:17235393-17295393 GCF_036320965.1 Panulirus ornatus
TGTTACGAAGTTCACAACTCGTAGTATCAATCTCACAACATATGTGTTACGAAGTTCAAAATTTGAGTTATGAGGTTCACAACCCGCGTTACGAAGTTCAAAATTCCTGTTATGAGATTCACAACTCGTGTTACGAAGCTCAAAACTTGTATTATGAGGTTCACAACCCATGTGTTACGAAGCTTAAAACTCGTGTTATGAGGTTCACAACCCGTGTTACGAAGATTAAAACTCATGCTATGAGATTCACAACTCGTTACGAGGCTTACGTGTTATGAGGCTCACAACCCGTGTTACGAAGCTTAGAACTCGTGTTATGAGGTTCACAACCTCTTACAAAACTTAAAACTCGTGTTATGAGGTTCACAACCCGTGTTACGAAGATTAAAACTCATGCTATGAGATTCACAACTCGTTACGAAGCTTACAACGTGTTATGAGGCTCACAACCCGTGCTACGAAGCTTAGAACTCGTGTTATGAGGTTCACAACCTCTTACAAAACTTAAAACTCGTGTTATGAGGTTCACAACCAATGTGTTACGAAGCTCAATGCTTGCTTGTATCATGAAGCTCACAACCCATGTGTTACGAAGTTCAAAACTCGTGTTACTAATCTCACAACCCATGTTACGGTGTTCACAACTCGTGGTACTAATCTCACAACATATGTGTTACGAAGTTCAAAACTTGAGTTATGAGGTTCACAACCCATGTTACGAAGTTCAAAACTCGTGTTATGAGGTTCACAACTCATATGTTACGAAGCTCAAAACTTGTATTATGAGGTTCACAACCCGTGTTACGAAGCTTAAAACTCGTGTTATGAGGTTCACAACCCGTGTTACGAAGATTAATTCTCGTGCTATGAGGTTCACAACTCATGTTACGAAGCTTAAAACGTGTTATGAGTCTCACAACCCGTGTTACGAAGCTTAGAACTCGTGTTATGAGGTTCACAACCCGTGTCACAAAGCTTAAAACTCGTGTTATGAGGTTCACAATCCATGTGTTACGAAGCTCAAAACTTGTATCATGAGGCTCACAACCCATGTGTTACGTAGTTCACAACTCAACATGAGAAACATGCCAGGGATGGCTACATGTAAGGCTGGATCACGTGAAGCCTCGTGGGACGTTTTGATCAGCTGGTAGGTCACCCCCCCCCCTCCCTCCAGCTGACTTACTGTTTGCTTGTTTACCACGGCCAGGTGGCTGGTAGGACAGTGTTGCCAACAGCAGCCATGCCACCTCACCTTGACCACCTGATGCTGCGCTGTGTTCAAAACTGAACGTCATGACTTCAGCACATCTTAATCCCCTCCCCCCACCTCGCCTTGCTGGTCAGCTGATACATACACGAATATGTAGGCAACCACATGGAGAGAATGAGTGAGGAAAGATTGACAAAGAGGATATATGTGTCAGAGGTGGAGAGAACGAGAAGTAGGAAAACAAATTAGAGGTGGAAAGATGGAGTGAAAAAGATTTTGAGCGATTGGGGCCTGAACATACAGGAGGGTGAAAGGCATGCAACGAACAGAGTGAATTGGAACGATGTGGTATACCGGGGTCGACGACCTGTCAATGGATTGAACCAGGGCATGTTAAGCGTCTGGGGTAAACTATGGAAAGTTTTGTGGGATCCCTTCTCCAGATCCATAAATGCTACATACAAATCCATCTGTTTTTCTAAGTATTTCTCACATACATTCTTCAAAGCAAACACCTAATCCACACATCCTCTACCACTTCTGAAACCATACAGCTCTTCCCCAATCTGATGCTCTGTACATGCCTTTACCCCTCTCAATCAATACCCTCCCATATAATTTCCCAGGAATACTCAACAAACTTATACCTTTGTAATTTGAACACTCACCTTTATCCCCTTTGCCTTTGTACATGGCACTATGCACGCATTCCGCCAATCCTCAGGCACTTCACCATGATCTATACATACATTGAATATCCTCACCAACCAATCAAGAACACAGTCACCCCCTTTTTTTTTATAATAAATTCCACGGTAATACCATCCAAACCCGCTGCCTTGCCAGCTTTCATCTTCCGCAAAGATTTCACTACCTCTTCTCTGCTTACCAAATCATTCTCCCTGACCCTCTCACTTTGCACACCACCTCGACCAAAACACCCTATATCTGCCACTCTGTCATCAAACACATTCTACAAACGTTTGAAATACTCCATGTCCTTCTCATGTCACCACTACTTGTTATTACCTCCCCATTAGCCCCCTTCACCGATGGTCCCATTTATTCTCTTGCCTTACGCACTTCATTTACCTCCTTCCAAGAGATGAGAGAGAGAGAGAGAGAGAGAGAGAGAGAGAGAGAGAGAGAGAGAGAGAGAGAGAGAGAGAGAGAGAGAGAGAGAGAGAGAGAGAGAGAGAGTTGATGTTACCGGCCGGATTACGCTTTGAAGAGTATATATATATATATATATATATATATATATATATATATATATATATATATATATATATATATATATATATCTGTGATAATGTAGTCGGCGTTAAGGGTCGTCCGAGATCATGTTATAATGTGGTCATCACCAAGTTTCAACATATACCACAATAACACACGTGACCACAGTGTACACCTTCCATGTGTGTTGTCATGTAGGCAGGATGCTGTACACTGTGCTGTGCTGGTCTGTGGTGCCAGGTGAAACTTGAATTGTTTACACTGCATGACGCTCCATGAAACACGGCGTGTATTGTGAAGTTTCAGTATGTTCAATTATCTGCCAAAAACAGGTGAGAAAGTAGAAAAAGTTATCATGTTAATTCTAAATTACAGACAAACTAGTAGTAATGCTTATCATCCTCAGTTGTGAACATTTTAAACTGTATGATAATTACAGGTGAGGATGATAATTATGGAAGGTATGAATTAATAAGGAGCAGCAGCACTAATACCTTCAAGGTAAATTCAACCTGATATCACGACCTACCCTGTCACCGCCAACACATTAAGATACGTCCACATCAGCGAAACATACACTGTATGTGTAGCTCTTAACGTATGTTTCTCGTATAACAAACCTCACCATTTGGATATCTTGCGTCGCGCACTCTGGCTGAGAAGTATTGTAGCAGACCGGCCACAGGACCATTATGTACGAACGAGTCAAACTTAATAGCTTTTCCCAGCTATTACATTCGAGTCAGGACAACAATAAGCAACACATTCGAGCATGAATAGTAATATCCGGGACTATATATATACATATAATGGCAGGAGTGGCTGGCTGGCTACTGGTGCGACGACGGTAAATGTGTGTAATGACTCCACCTCACATGAGAATAATTCATTCACAGCCAAGTGTGCCGGGCTGGCCACCATGGCGTGCACCTCACAGATTACCTGTATTTATGAATTTCACTTCGCATTGAAAATGGCGGGAAATCGATGGCACTTCTTGCGCATTTCCACGACTTTTCATGATGGTCAACTACATCATAATGGATGACAGCGAGGTGCGAGCCGTGAATATTGCTCCAGTAAATCACGCAGTATTGCCGGGGAGGCAGACTTCAATCCTTGGGTTGGCTGGTGATCCAAGGACGCCATTAGCATTAAATTTGTCCGTTTCTTTACATTTGTGTGGGTAATGTATGATAATATACGTGGTAGGAAGGAATGTATTCCCTGGTCAGAAACCTTCCTTGTTACGGTAAGTATCAGGTCCTTTGCTTCATATTCTAATCTTACCTACAACATTTTACTTCACGAATTACCTTCCCGAGCGTGTGTTGACCAACACAGATTACTAGGATCTCCATCACCTGACCAACTCTAACAACACTCCTGTTGGTCAATACCTACTAACACACTGCCTGCCTTAGTGTGGTGTGGCCTGGCCTGGTATGGTGTGGTGTAACGTGGCCTGCTGTGGTATGGCACGGTAGTGTGGTGGTATGGTAGGGCGTGGTGTGGTGGTAAGGTAGGTCTTGGTGTGGTGGTATGGTGGGTCGTGGTGTGGTGGTATGGTAGGGTAGTGTGGTAGTGTGGAGGTATGATGTGGTGGTGTGTGAGCGGTGGGAGGAGCGACCCTGATGATCACATTATAACGTGTGCGTGGCTGCCCCACACACACACACACTGCTGCTCCCACGCTCACGGCTCAGGTTATATCCTGAGTAAGTATGGTTGGTGTTGACCCATAACCGCGTTACGGGTGTTACATTAACCAGCGTTACTGACCAGCATAACGAGGTAGTTAGTTCCCTGGTCACGTGACGGGTGACGATGACACTACCGGTGTGCAGCACAACTTTACCAAGACCATCTCGCCTCCCTCCCGTCATGGTTATCACACTGTCTTGACACTAACAACCAATACTTTCGTTAACAACCAATCCAGGATCCACTGATGACCCCATGGTTGTTGACCTCACGCCTGATCTTCAATATGATAAGGCTGGCAGCATCGTGCATGGCTGGAGCAGGGAACACGTCACAACATGGTCAGCACGTCCCAGGACGTGGGTCTTACATGTCATCTGATGGTACGGATCTGTGGATCTTCAGCCATGATGATGATGATGATGATGATGATGATGATGATGACGATGATGATGATGACGATATAACTACGATGATGGTGACGATGATGACTACGATGATGACGATGATGACGACGACGATGATGATGACGATGATGACGATTATGACGATGATGATGATGACGATGATGATGATGACGACGATGATGATAACTACGATGATGGTGACGATGATGATGATGACGATGATGACTACGATGATGATGACGATGATGACGACGACGATGATGATGACGATGATGACGATTATGATGATGATGATGACGATGATGATGATAACTACGATGATGGTGACGATGATGATGATGATGACTACGATGATGATGACGACGACGATGATGACGATGATGATGACGATTATGATGGCGATGATGATGATGATGATGATGATGATGACGACGATGATGATGATAACTACGATGATGGTGACGATGATGATGATGACGATGATGATGACGATGATGACGATGATGATGACGATGATGACGATAATGATGATGACGATGATGATGATGACGACGATGATGATAACTACGATGATGATAACTACGATGATGGTGACGATGATGATGATGACTACGATGATGATAACGATGATGACGACGACGATGATGATGACGATGATGATGACGATTATGATGATGATGATGACGATGATGATGATGATGACGACGATGATGACGATGATAACTACGATGATGGTGATGACTACGATGATGATGACGATTATGATGACGATGATGATGACGATGATAACTACGATGATGGTGACGATGATGATGACGATGATGATAACTACGATGATGGTGACGATGATGATGATGATGACTACGATGATGATGACGATGATGACGACGACGATGATGATGACGATGATGACGACGACGATGATGATGACGATGATGATGACGACGATGATGACGATGATAACTACGATGATGGTGACGATGATGATGATGATGACTACGATGATGACGACGATGATAATGATAACTACGATGATAGTGATGATGCTGATGATGATGATGGTGACAATGCTGATGATGATGATGATAACTACGATGATGGTGACGATGATGACGATGCTGATGACGATGATAGTGATTATGACGATGATGGTGACAGTGTGGGTCAAGATGATGACGATGATCACAGTCAGGTACCCTGAGTGGTGTCGGCTTCCTCACACAAGACTGGAATTTAACATCACATCAAAGAAAACGCGGCGGGGACACCTCGCACGGTAATACCGCCCTAATAATAACCTTAATGGAATTACCCTCCACCCTCACCCTCCCCTCCGTCATCCCTCCATCCATACAAGTTGCCTATGGTCGAGCCTCAGCCTCTCTACCCTTCCCCCTCACCCCTCCCGCCTCACCGGAATTTGATATTGTGAGGCACTTAACTGGATATTCCCCTCCTCCCTCCCCCAGCCTGGTTCCTGTGTGTCCCCCCCCCACCCCCTCCCTCCCCTCACTAACACTAACACCAACACAATAGAAAGGATGCGGGGGGGGGGGGGGAGGGGGAGGGGGGTCGTGGTAGTAGACGAGCGTCACCGAGCCTATATTTGGTATCCATACGTGACCTGACCTGACCCCAGTAATCTTTATGACAGATGAGGTCGTGTGTAGTAGATTCAGAGCAGGTTTAGGGTTAGTGTTTAGTGAGGTGACCTCCCTCCCTCACCATGACTGGGCCTCCCTCACCATTATAACAACACAACACAACCCTGCCACAGTACAACAACCTTACCATCCTCTCTCTCTCTCTCTCCTGTATGGACGCGTCCACCTCAAACCATTTGGCAGAATTATCGTTCATCCTTTGAGCGGAGGTCGCCCTGAGTGCCCCTTGAGAATTGTCCCGGCGTGTGATTGGTCAGTTGGAGGAGGCAGGGTCAGCTTGCAGGTCAGGTCAAAGGTTGCCGTTCTGGCTATAGTGGTCCAGTGTTACCAACGTATTAAAACTTTCAAACGTTTTTTTTCCCCCCTAACTTGTGGTGGGAGGGGGTGCGTCCCCACACCTCTGACAGCCACAAGGCAAGTCCTCACGCTCCCTCATACACGAGGGTCGTCCTCACTACCCCATCAGCCTCACAGTGGTCGTCACCACACCGGGCCTCGAGGTCAGCCTTTCCCCTAATAACTCGCAGAAATCCTGGCGCTACGTTGCGACGCCCACCCATACGTGTGCACGCTCTGATAACTATGACAACCCCACACGATTGGTCGTACGCGCCGGCTCACCACCATATAAGACTGACAGCAGCGACGTGTTCTACCCCGGTCACTGTAGACGGTTGTCAGACTTGTGACAGTGAAGCAGCTGGGACGCGGGCGTTGCCTCACAACCCTGACAACAACAACAACAACACAACTGGTCGGTGGTGAGTATTCGCATTATAACTCTTGCCTCTCACAACACGAGCAGTGTCGCTGCTCACTTACAACGATGTCGCTCTCTGCTGACGTCTTCACGCTCGCGGGATACTCAGTGACGTCACTGTTAACTACGGTGACAGGTAGGAAGATGGAAAATGGGCCTCGCTCCTTCCCTTCTTAGAAAATGGTCAGGAAAAAATATGGGGAGATTCATGTGAGGGGGAACCGTTGTGAGTGAGGAAGGTTGACCGGTGTTAGTGAGTCTGTTTTTACCTTCAGTTATTACATATTTATTTATCCATTTATTCATTTATCCATTCATTTATTTTTATTTTCGCTGGAGCGTCGTCAACTGACCTTGAACATCTTCAGGTTGTCAACATAACTTTCGGGACGTATGTAATTTTTCTCCTCCCTGTATGGGAGGAAGATCTTACACACACACACATAGCTACTGGTGATCGTAGTATGATTTTTGTAAGACCAGGGCGATTGTGCCCAGCTGTTTAATCATTTTAGTTAAGTGACCAATTGGGATTCATCCATATTTGTTGCCACTGTGTAGAAGCACACATTATAAGCTCCGTTTCCATTCATCTATGCTCATGAGAGATATCATTTATTGATGAGTGCATTATCTCAATACCTACTGCTGCTAAAAGGAAATGTAGGTCATAATCTTATTCAGTGGCGTGAATATACCTAGAATCATGTATAAAATCTAAGGCACCCAATTTTTTTCTATTTGTTTCCGATTAATAATAATAATTATCATTATAATGATATCAACAACAACGCCAATAATAATAATAAGAAAAATAATAATAGCAATAATAATAATAATAATAATAATCATAATAATAATGATAATCATCATTATCATTATAATAATAATAGTATAATAATAATAATATAATGCAGGCAGTATATTTGCAAGGTGCAGTATATATATATATATATATATATATATATATATATATATATATATGAGAAAGGATCACAATTTTGCGCGTGATCAAAATATTCCCCGTGGACTCATAGGAACATATATATATATATATATATATATATATATATATATATATATATATATATATATATATATATATATATATATATAATGAAGTTATCAGTTGTGTAGTGCGGAATGTGAACATATATCTTCCAGAAGGTTCCAGGTTGGTCGAGATCAGGTCAGGGAAGACCCGTACATCACGATGTGTACCAACTGTTCTCCCGTACATCGCACGTATCAATACTCACTATATATGATATTAAGATAACAATTGTGACACAGAGATAATATAATTCGTTAATGTACAGGAAACATGAGCTACTGGAACTGTATAAGCCTTTACAACTTAATTTATTCCAGTCAATACGCGTTATAACTCCCCACTTACGTTGCTAGTGATGTGAAGCCGACAGAGGATCACGTGCAAGACTTTATATATATATATATATATATATATATATATATATATATATATATATATATATATATATGTATATATATATATATTAATTCATTCATTATACATAACCGCTGTTTACCTCGTCAGCGAGGTATCGCTATGAAACAGACGAAGAAATGGCCCATCCACTCATATACATATAAGGGCGTCTCAAAAAAACTCATACACACTTTGAATTATCATTAATACAATGTCAGTTAAACTATATCCAATATCTATAATTCATATTAGAGACAGATGTGTGATCATTACCATGAGGTGTCGCGTGTATACAAACTGATCATCGTACTCTGACCCAGACACACATGACAACACTCCCACACACCAACAACATTAAGCAGTGGAGAGGGTCACATTATCTTTCACTGGCGGCTTTTATCTCATCGATTGTTGTTGGTTTTGCGCGATAAACATTATCGAGTAGGTTGGTCCAGTAAGAAATCATCCACAGTGTGAACCGACCAGAGGTGACACTCCCTCCTCTGTTCCCGCGCTACCTTTTGCCCTTTTCCCGCCTCAGCGAGGCAGCGCGGGAACACACAAGGAAAGGCCGCAGTCGCTCTCAACCATTTTCTAGCTGTCATTATATACATATATATATATATATATATATATATATATATATATATATATATATATATATATATATATATATATATATATATATATATATATATATTGTGTGTGTGTGTGTGTGTGTGTGTGTGTGTGTGTGTGTGAGCTGATAAATGTGCCATGCTATCAGTCTGCTTAGTACATTATTGATCAGAACTTTTCATCACTCACAACACTCCATACATTCGGTATTTCCAAACCGACATGCAAATGTGAGCAGCAACCAAGCGTCCTACAACCTTAAAACTAACCAGTTACTCACGTAGTCCACATGTTAGGTAGGTAGCACGGCAAGTGACCATATATTAGCTCATATATTGCTTCGAGTGGCCCAGGTGTATAACTAGGAGTGGCCCAGGTGTATAACTAGGAGTGGCTCAGGTGTATAAGAGAGTGTTGTGAAACAGAACTAATAACTGACACGTCAAACAAACAAACGAACGCATCTGTACCTGGCGGTAATAAATAATGTAATACTCAGTAATTATGTGTCGCACATCAACACGTATTTAATGTGGTGTCGTCAGCTGTATTCAAAGACATGTTTTCTCTCGTGCATTAATAGCAACGATAAATAAGACAGTGGCCACTAATACTCATAATCTAATTAATATAATACGAAGAAATGATATCATTTACATCAAGAACAGAGGTTAACAATCACAATCTTTCATCTTAAACATTTGATTTCAGATTATTTGTTGTATGTCAAACGTTTATCATGTCAGACACATTTACTTGATATCATTTATCATTGCAATGAATAGGTCTTGCGGCGAGTGTTATAACTGTACAACATATTTTGTCTGGTGATGGTTTACACAACCTCAGTGGGTCATCATCACTGTGAACATATTGTTAGTGAAGGTAATACATATGATGAAGAACAGTAGGTCGTCATCAGTGTGAACATATTGTTAGTGAAGGTAATACATATGATGAAGAACAGTAGGTCATCATCAGTGTGAACATACTGTTAGTGAAGGTAATACATATGATGAACAACAGTGTGTCATCATCATCAATATAAACATACTGTTAGTGAAGGTAATACATATGATGAACAATACGTCGTCAATACGAACAACGTGTTCACGTACACGTCTGGCCACATGACCTGCTACTAATGTACACGTCAACACACTTCCAGTTTTGCACATCAAAAAATGTATGCAATATGGAATCTTTTCTTAAAATGTATGAATATATGGAATCTTTTCTAAAAATATATGAATATATGGAATCTTAAAATGTATGAATATATGGAATCTTTTCTTAAAATGTATGAATATATGGAATCTTTTCTTAAAATGTATAAATATATGGCATCTTTTCTTAAAATGTATGAATATATGGAATCTTTTCTTAAAATGTATGAATATATGGAATCTTTCCTTAAAATGTATGAATATATGGAATCTTTTCTTAAAATGTATAAATATATGGCATCTTTTCTTAAAATGTATGAATATATGGAATCTTTTCTTAAAATGTATAAATATATGGCATCTTTTCTTAAAATGTATGAATATATGGAATCTTTTCTTAGAATGTATGAATATATGGCATCTTTTCTTAAAATGTACGAATATATGGAATCTTTTCTTAGAATGTATGAATATATGGAATCTTTTCTTAAAATGTAAGAATATATGGAATCTTTTCTTAAAATGTATGAATATATGGAATCTTTTCTTAAAATGTATGAATATATGGAATCTTTTCTTAAAATGTATGAATATATTGAATCTTTTCTTAAAATGTATGATATGGAATCTTTTCTTAAAATGTATGAATATATGGAATCTTTTCTTAAAATGTATGAATATATGGAATCTTTTCTTAAAATGTATGAATATATGGAATCTTTTCTTAAAATGTATAAATATATGGCATCTTTTCTTAAAATGTATGAATATATGGCATCTTTTCTTAAAATGTATGAATATATGGAATCTTCTTAAAATGTATGAATATATGGAATCTTTTCTTAAAATGTATGAATATATGGAATCTTTTCTTAAAATGTATGAATATATGGTATCTTTTCTTAAAATGTATGAATATATGGCATCTTTTCTTAAAATGTATAAATATATGGCATCTTTTCTTAAAATGTATGAATATATGGAATCTTTTCTTAAAATGTATTAATATATGGAATCTTTTCTTAAAATGTATGAATATATGAAATCTTTTCTTAAAATGTATGAATATATGGAATCTTTTCTTAAAATGTATGAATATATGAAATCTTTTCTTAAAATGTATGAATATATGGAATCTTTTCTTAAAATGTATGAATATATGGAATCTTTTCTTAAAATGTATGAATATATGAAATCTTTTCTTAAAATGTATGAATATATGGAATCTTTTCTTAAAATGTATGAATATATGGAATCTTTTCTTAAAATGTATGAATATATGGAATCTTTTCTTAAAATGTATGAATATATGGGATCTCTTCTTAACATGATGATAACATAACTGATCATCAAACGATGAATATATAGTCTGTCTCTTCTGTAATCATGAGCTGCCTTACTCGGCTGTTGTTATTACACTGGCAGTAGGTTGTGCTGGGTGTAACACCAGAGTATCATAATAATAGTAAAGCGTTACGACCGTTACTGGACACAGTTCCTGTCTTGTCACACCACAGACCGGGTGTACAGTGACGTGTGTCACATCACCGAGTGTGGACGTCCGTGACGCGCGTTATTACTCCGGGCGCGTAACACATCCATGATCCCACGAGATCGACCGCCACACCCGCCATGACGTAACGTGAGGCCGCGCCCCGCCCCCCGCCCGGGAGGCGCGGCACAACTCTTACGCCATGACGTCACGCTGGAGGTTTACACAAAAACAAAATGGCGAGGAGAGGAAAGCCTCGGTCCCTCACACCAGCTGTTGTGAACCGGTTCCCTCACACCAGCTGTTGTGAACACCGGTTCCCTCACACCAGCTGTTGTGAACCGGTTCCCTTAGACCAGCTGTTGTGAACCGGTTCCCTCACACCAGCTATTGTGAACCGGTTCCCTTACACCAGCTGTTGTGAACCGGTTACTCACTCCAGCTGTTGTGAACCGGTTCCCTCACACTAGCTGTTGTGAACCGGTTCCTCACACCAGCTGTTGTGAACCGGGTCCCTCACTCCAGCTGTTGTGAACCGTTTCCTTCACACCAGCTGTTGTGAACCGGTTCCCTCACACCAGCTTTTGTGAACCGGTTCCTAACACCAGCTGTTGTGAACCGGTTCCCTTACACCAGCTGTTGTGAACCGGTTACTCACTCCAGCTGTTGTGAACCGGTCCCTCACACTAGCTGTTGTGAACCGGTTCCTCACTCCAGCTGTTGTGAACCGTTTCCTTCACACCAGCTGTTGTGAACCGGTTCCTTCACACCAGCTGTTGTGAACCGGTTCCCTCACTCCAGCTGTCGTGAACCGGTTTTACCTACAATAACCAAAGGTTTGCAGGAGTGATGGTCTTAGACGAACAATAAAATGTCTTAAAATCAAAATCAAAGAAACTGAATCTACCATGGATGGCTTCCGTTCCCATGACAGTAATGTTATATATCCGTAGAGAAAGAACATATATATAAACATTAATATATTCACGTACTTATATATCTATCTACCTATACCTATATATGGCCCGGGTTCGAATCCTGGGGCGCTTTAACGTGAATGGTTGACATAGATTCCTGGTGACAGTGTACCGTTGGGGTGTATATGTGCGTACGTCCATATTCTATAGATACATATAAAATCTGTATGTACCTACAATTCATAAACACCTGACCGATCAATGTGTGTAATTTTCACCGACCAACTTCCTCCTTGCACACAACACACAAGGGCGTCACACAGGGTCTGCTGCTGCCTCCTACGCTCTTCCTCCTTAAGATCAAGATGGATTTAAAAATAAAAAAAGAAAGCTTCTCACTGCGTCCCTCACTGCGTCCCTCCCCGTGTGTTACCGGCGGTGTGTGGCCTCACCCGAGCCACGCACGTCTCGCCTCGTCACAACTGCCTACGTACACCAGCAGTCGCTCTCACGGCGGCACCAGGCAATGAAACTAGAAATACCACCTCCGACATCCCAGTTTGCTCTCGTAATTCTTTCATGAACGCCTCATGATTTTCTCATCTCTTCTCATGGTACTATGATTCTGCCGTCACCCACTCATCATAATCATCATGGGTTACCTGTTATCATCGTTATCATAATAATCATGGGTTACCTGTTATCATCGTTATCATAATAATCATGGGTTACCTGTTACTATCGTTATCATAATAATCATGGGTTACCTGTTATCATCGTTATCATAATAATCATGGGTTACCTGTTATCATCGTTATCATAATAATCATGGGTTACCTGTTATCATCGTTATCATAATAATCATGGGTTACCTGTTATCATCGTTATCATAATAATCATGGGTTACCTGTTATCATCGTTATCATAATAATCATGGGTTACCTGTTATCATCGTTATCATAATAATCATGGGTTACCTGTTATCATCGTTATCATAATAATCATGGGTTACCTGTTATCATCGTTATCATAATAATCATGGGTTACCTGTTATCATCGTTATCATAATAATCATGGGTTACCTGTTATCATCGTTATCATAATAATCATGGGTTACCTGTTATCATCGTTATCATAATAATCATGGGTTACCTGTTATCATCGTTATCATAATAATCATGGGTTACCTGTTATCATCGTTATCATAATAATCATGGGTTACCTGTTATCATCGTTATCATAATAATCATGGGTTACCTGTTATCATCGTTATCATAATAATCATGGGTTACCTGTTATCATCGTTATCATAATAATCATGGGTTACCTGTTATCATCGTTATCATAATAATCATGGGTTACCTGTTATCATCGTTATCATAATAATCATGGGTTACCTGTTATCATCGTTATCATAATAATCATGGGTTACCTGTTATCATCGTTATCATAATAATCATGGGTTACCTGTTACTATCGTTATCATAATAATCATGGGTTACCTGTTATCATCGTTATCATAATAATCATGGGTTACCTGTTATCATCGTTATCATAATAATCATGGGTTACCTGTTATCATCGTTATCATAATAATCATGGGTTACCTGTTATCAACGTTATCATAATAATCATGGGTTACCTGTTATCATCGTTATCATAATAATCATGGGTTACCTGTTATCAACGTTATCATAATAATCATGGGTTACCTGTTATCATCGTTATCATAATAATCATGGGTTACCTGTTATCATCGTTATCATAATAATCATGGGTTACCTGTTATCATCGTTATCATAATAATCATGGGTTACCTGTTATCATCGTTATCATAATAATCATGGGTTACCTGTTATCATCGTTATCATAATAATCATGGGTTACCTGTTATCATCGTTATCATAATAATCATGGGTTACCTGTTATCATCGTTATCATAATAATCATGGGTTACCTGTTATCATCGTTATCATAATAATCATGGGTTACCTGTTATCATCGTTATCATAATAATCATGGGTTACCTGTTATCATCGTTATCATAATAATCATGGGTTACCTGTTATCATCGTTATCATAATAATCATGGGTTACCTGTTATCATCGTTATCATAATAATCATGGGTTACCTGTTATCATCGTTATCATAATAATCATGGGTTACCTGTTATCATCGTTATCATAATAATCATGGGTTACCTGTTATCATCGTTATCATAATAATCATGGGTTACCTGTTATCATCGTTATCATAATAATCATGGGTTACCTGTTACTATCGTTATCATAATAATCATGGGTTACCTGTTATCATCGTTATCATAATAATCATGGGTTACCTGTTATCATCGTTATCATAATAATCATGGGTTACCTGTTACTATCGTTATCATAATAATCATGGGTTACCTGTTACCACCGTTATCATAATAATCATGGGTTACCTGCTATCAACGTTATCATAATAATCATGGGTTACCTGTTACTATCGTTATCATAATAATCATGGGTTACCTGTTACCACCGTTATCATAATAATCATGGGTTAACTGCTATCATCGTTATCATAATAATCATGGGTTACCTGTTATCAACGTTATCATAATAATCATGGGTTACCTGTTACTATCGTTATCATAATAATCATGGGTTACCTGTTACTATCGTTATCATAATAATCATGAGTTACCTGTTACTATCGTTATCATAATAATCATGGGTTACCTGTTACTATCGTTATCATAATAATCATGGGTTACCTGTTATCATCGTTATCATAATAATTATGGGTTACCTGTTATCATCGTTATCATAATAATTATGGGTTACCTGTTATCATCGTTATCATAATAATTATGGGTTACCTGTTACTATCGTTATCATAATAATCATGGGTTACCTGTTATCATCGTTATCATAATAATTATGGGTTACCTGTTATCATCGTTATCATAATAATTATGGGTTACCTGTTATCATCGTTATCATAATAATTATGGGTTACCTGTTATCATCGTTATCATAATAATTATGGGTTACCTGTTACTATCGTTATCATAATAATTATGGGTTACCTGTTACTATCGTTATCATAATAATCATGGGTTACCTGTTATCATCGTTATCATAATAATTATGGGTTACCTGTTACTATCGTTATCATAATAATTATGGGTTACCTGTTACTATCGTTATCATAATAATTATGGGTTACCTGTTATCATCGTTATCATAATAATAATGGGTTACCTGTTACTATCGTTATCATAATAATTATGGGTTACCTGTTACTATCGTTATCATAATAATCATGGGTTACCTGTTATCATCGTTATCATAATAATTATGGGTTACCTGTTACTATCGTTATCATAATAATCATGGGTTACCTGTTATCATCGTTATCATAATAATTATGGGTTACCTGTTACTATCGTTATCATAATAATTATGGGTTACCTGTTACTATCGTTATCATAATGTTGTAGTTTTTGTTTCGATGCTAAAACTTTCCTGTGCATTGTTATTGTCATCATACAGATGGTTCATCTGTAATTGTACAGATGGTTCATCTGTAATTGTACAGATGGTTCATCTGTAACTGTACAGAATATTGCTTTCAAATTCGGGGAGGTTTCCAGATGTACATTTTCACCTGGGTCAGGTGCACCACAATCCCAACTATCAACGACCCTAAACGGATCCCAAAGTTGGACACATTTACGTTGTCATCCCCATGTGCTGTTGATCGTGCGCTGATCTGTGTCGGAGGAAACTGGACACACGTAAGCGTCGGTCGTTAGCCGGACCACACGATAGTGGTCGTGGGTGGTGATGACCCTGGTCACTACCACCTACCTTCCTCATCTGCACCCACCTGCTCCCCAGCTGGCCCGTGTGTGTGTGTGTGTGTGTGTGTGTGTGTTCCTGTGATATTTTCCAGTCACAGTGTCGGCCGTCCAGTGGGACCCACACCTGGTTAAGGTACACCACCTCCCACCTTCTCACAAGAAAAAAATATACATATTTTTTCAGTATATTTGTACACATTAATTAAGATGGATTGCATTTACACTTAACACACACACACACACACACATATATATATATATATATATATATATATATATATATATATATATATATATATTATCCCTGGGGATAGGGGATTAAGAATACTTCCCACGTATTCCCTGCGTGTCGTAGAAGGCGACTAAAAGGGGAGGGAGCGGGGGGGCTGGAAATCCTCCCCTCTCATTTTTTTTTTTCTAATTTTCCAAAAGAAGGAACAGAGGGGGCCAGGTGAGGATATTCCAAAAAAGGCCCAGTCCTCTGTTCTTAACGCTACCTCGCTAACGCGGGAAATGGCAAATAGTTTAAAAGAAAGAAAAGAATATATATATATATATATATATATATATATATATATATATATATATATATATATATATATATATATATATATATATATATAGTGCCATTGTACAAAGGCAAAGGGGATAAGAGTGAGTGCTCAAATTATAGAGGTATAAGTTTGTTGAGTATTCCTGGTAAATTATATGGGAGGGTTTTGATTGAGAGGGTGAAGGCATGTACAGAGCATCAGATTGGGGAAGAGCAGTGTGGTTTCAGAAGTGGTAGAGGATGTGTGGATCAGGTGTTTGCTTTGAAGAATGTATGTGGGAAATACTCAGAAAAGCAAATGGATTTGTTTGTAGCATTTCTGGATCTGGAGATGCTCTGTGGAAGGTATTAAGAATATATGGTGTGGGGGGCAAGTTGTTAGAAGCAGTGAAAAGTTTTTATCGAGGATGTAAGGCATGTGTACGTGTAGGAAGAGAGGAAAGTGATTGGTTCTCAGTGAATGTAGGTTGCGGCAGGGGTGTGTGATGTCTCCATGGTTGTTTAATTTGTTTATGGATGGGGTTGTTAGGGAGGTGAATGCAAGAGTTTTGGAAAGAGGGGCAAGTATGCAGTCTGTTGTGGATGAGAGAGCTTGGGAAGTGAGTCAGTTGTTGTTCGCTGATGATACAGCGCTGATGGCTGATTCATGTGAGAAACTGCAGAAGCCGGTGACTGAGTTTGGTAAAGTGTGTGAAAGAAGAAAGTTAAGAGTAAATGTGAATAAGAGCAAGGTTATTAGGTACAGTAGGGTTGAGGGTCAAGTCAATTGGGAGGTAAGTTTGAATGGAGAAAAACTGGAGGAAGTAAAGTGTTTTAGATATCTGGGAGTGGATCTGGCAGCGGATGGAACCATGGAAGCGGAAGTGGATCATAGGGTGGGGGAGGGGGGGCGAAAATTCTGGGAGCCTTGAAGAATGTGTGGAAGTCGAGAACATTATCTCGGAAAGCAAAAATGGGTATGTTTGAAGGAATAGTGGTTCCAACAATGTTGTATGGTTGCGAGGCGTGGGCTATGGATAGAGTTGTGCGCAGGAGGATGGATGTGCTGGAAATGAGATGTTGGAGGACAATGTGTGGTGTGAGGTGGTTTGATCGAGTAAGTAACGTAAGGGTAAGAGAGATGTGTGGAAATAAAAAGAGCGTGGTTGAGAGAGCAGAAGAGGGTGTTTTGAAATGGTTTGGGCACATGGAGAGAATGAGTGAGGAAAGATTGACCAAGCGGATATATGTGTCGGAGGTGGAGGGAACGAGGAGAAGTGGGAGACCAAATTGGAGGTGGAAAGATGAAGTGAAAAAGATTTTGTGTGATCGGGGCCTGAACATGCAGGAGGGTGAAAGGAGGGCAAGGAATAGAGTGAATTGGATCGATGTGGTATACCGGGGTTGACGTGCTGTCAGTGGATTGAATAAGGGCATGTGGAGCGTCTGGGGTAAACCATGGAAAGGTGTGTAGGTATGTATATTTGCGTGTATGGACATGTATGTATATACATGTGTATGGGGGTGGGTTGGGCCATTTTTCTTTCGTCTGTTTCCTTGCGCTACCTCGCAAACGCGGGAGACAGCTAAAAATATATATATATATATATATATATATATATATATATATATATATATATATATATATATATATATATATATATATATATATATATATATATTCATTTATTTATTTATTTTGCTTTTTCGCTGTCTCCCGCGCCTGCGAGGTAGCGCAAGGAAACAGACGAAAGAAATGGCCCAACCCACCCCCACACACATACGTCCACACACGCAAACATACACACCCACACATCCCAACGTACACACATATATACACACACAGACACACACATATAAACACATGCACACAATTCACACTGTCTGCCCCTACTCACCCCCATCGCCACCCCGCCACACACTGAATTACATCCCCCTCCCCCCTCATGTGCGCGAGGCAGCGCCAGGAAAAGACAACAAAGGCCCCATTCGCTTACACTCAGTCTCCAGCTGTCATGCAATAATGCCCGAAACCACAGCTCCCAGTTCCACATCCAGGCCCCACACAACTTTCCATGGTTTACCCCAGACGCTTCACATGCCCTGATTCAATCCATTGACTGCACGTCGAGGTATACCACATCGATCCAATTCACTTTATTCCTTGCCCGCCTTTCACCCTCCTGCATGTTCAGGCCCCGATCACTCAAAATCTTTTTCACTCCATCTTTCCACCTCCAATTTGGTCTCCCACTTCTCCTCGTTCCCTCCACCTCCGACACATATATCCTCTTGGTCAGTCTTTCCTCACTCATTCTCTCCATGTGACCAAACCATTTCAAAACACCCTCTTCTGCTCTCTCAAACACGCTCTTTTTATTTCCACACATCTCTCTTACCCTTACATTACTTACTCGATCAAACCACCTCACACCACATATTGTCCTCAAACATCTCATTTCCAGCATATCCACCCTCCGGCGCACAACTCTATCCATATCCCACGCCTCGCAACCATACAACATTGTTGGAACCACAATTCCTTCAAACATACCCATTTTTGCTTTCCGAGATAATGTTCTCGACTTCCAAACATTCTTCAAGGCTCCCAGGATTTTCGTCCCCTCCCCTACCTTATGATTTACTTCCGCTTCCATGGTTCCATCCGCTGCCAGATCCACTCCCAGATATCTAAAACACTTTACTTCCTCCAGTTTTTCTCCATTCAAACTTACCTCCCAATTGACTTGACCCTCAACCCTACTGTACCTAATAACCTTGCTCTTATTCACATTTACTCTAAACTTTCTTCTTTCACATACTTTACCAAACTCAGTCACCAGCTTCTGCAGTTTCTCACATGAATCAGCCACCAGCGCTGTATCATCAGCGAACAACAACTGACTCACTTCCCAAGCTCTCTCATCCACAACAGACTGCATACTTGCCCCTCTTTCGAAAACTCTTGCATTCACCTCCCTAACAACCCCATCCATAAACAAATTAAACAACCATGGAGACATCACACACCCCTATATATATATATATATATATACATATATATATATATATATATATATATATATATATATATATATATATATATATATATATATATATATATATATATATATATATATATATATATATTTTGCTTTGTCGCTGTCTCCCGCGTTTGCGAGGTAGCGCAAGGAAACAGACGAAAGAAATGGCCCAACCCACCCCCATACACATGTATATACATACGTCCACACACGCAAATATACATACCTACACAGCTTTCCATGGTTTACCCCAGACGCTTATATATATATATATATATATATATATATATATATATATATATATATATATATATATATATATATATATATTATCCCTGGGGATAGGGGAGAAAGAATACTTCCCACGTATTCCCTGCGTGTCGTAGAAGGCGACTAAAAGGGGAGGGAGCGGGGGGCTGGAAATCCTCCCCTCTCAATTTTTTTTAATTTTCCAAAAGAAGGAACAGAGAAGGGGGCCAGGTGAGGATATTCCCTCAGTGGCCCAGTTCTCTGTTCTTAACGCTACCTCGCTAACGCGGGAAATGGCGAATAGTTTGAAAAAAAAAAAAAAAAAAAAAATATATATATATATATATATATATATATATATATATATTTTTTTTTTTTTTTCGCTGTCTCCCGCGTTTGCGTGTGTGTGTGTGTGTGTGTGTGTGTGTGTGTGTGTGTGTGTGTGTGTGTAGTGAGGAAAAGCTGTGGATCTATAAGAAAATATTTTACAAAAAATATGGGTTCTCTGCGCCAAAAAATGAAAATAAGGTATTAAAAATCGCGCAATTATAAAAAAAATCTAAAGCTGAAAAACTATATTTTTAAGTGAGGTTCGGTTAAATCTATAGAAAAACACTTACATAAAGTATTTCTGAAATCTGGAAGTAATTGAACAACTCCTTCACCCCCCCCCCCCACACACCCATCCCCCAAGGAAACTAAAAATATAACATTTCTGCTAAAAATACCAACTTTATAAGAAATCGCTAAAAAACTAATTGCAATAATTTTTGGCCATCAGTGTTATAGTAATGATGTCTTCAATGTTATTGAAGTATATGAAGAGCATTAAGTAAAAATAACTTATTCTACATGACACAAATATGAATTCGTAAATAAATGCCATTCTATATGTCATTTCAATATTAATATAAAATGGAATTTGAAGTTTATTTATTGTGGTTTTGTTTTAAGATATAACCAATCATCTTATTTTTTGATGTGATGTACTTCAGAAATAAGAAGTACAATATTTCAGTAATAACCCATAACTCACGACCTGGGTGTGGCTGGTCCACCCTAACCCCTTCACAACCATGTAAGGAATTGTGCTTCTGGAACTCAGGAATTCTTTTGTCCGAGTCAAATTTTGGTTGAGTCTGTCACAGTACTCTGCTGGGTCGTTGTTATGTATCCATCTTTACATGTTTGGCCACACAATGTAATTCATGTTTCCGTAATTAATGTTATAATGATCTACTGACTGTGTGTGTGTGTGTGTGTGTGTGTGTGTGTGTGTGTCTAAATAATCATTTTCAGTGGAAAGTCACCCTTGATGATGTACATTGTTGAAGCCGACGGCTGCGTTACATCAATATTGTGCCACTCAGTCATCCCATAATATTCCTCTACAGTGAAATAAAAAACGGGAACTTTTCAAAGGTCAAACACGACTACGTTCTTCTTTTTTCTTGCCCTCAATACTCTTCAGCATCCCAGCTGAGGAACAAAGTTGCTCTCCTCATGAATCATGGTAGTGAGTATGTTCTCAGGGTGACCGAGGTATACATTGCTCTGAAGAACAGGTTCACAGTGAGCTTGATATTGCCAGCGAAGGGAGGAGTACTACTCGTTCTTACCTCTAGCAATATCATGCAGTGTTAATGTTGAGGAATATCATGGATGACTGAGTGGCACAATACTGATGTGACGCAGCCGTCGACCTCAACAATGTACATCATCAAGGGTGACTTTCCACTGAAAATGATTATTTACACACACACACACACACACACACACACAGTCAGTAGATCATATATAATATCAATTACGGAAACATGAACAACATTGCGTGGCCAAACATGTAAAGATGGATACAAAACAACGACCCAGCAAAGTAGAAAGACTCCGCCAAAATTTAACTCGAAAAAACCTCAAAAAGCACAATTCCTTACACGGTTGTGGACCCCAGAGTGCAGGAGGTCGTGAGTTGTGGGTTATTAATGAAATGTTGTACCTCCTATTCCTCAAGCACATGATTTCAAAAATAACATTATTGCTTATATCTTAAAGCAAAACCACACAATAAACTTCAAGTTTCATAATATATTAATATCAATATGACATACAAGATAAAATGGTATAAATTTACGAATCTAATATTTGTGTAATGTAGAATAAGTTGTCATTTTAGCTAATGCTCTTCATATAGTTCAATAACATTGAAGATATCATTATTATAACATTGATGGGTGAAAATTACAGCTATTAGGTTCTTAGCGATTTTTTTTTTCAAATAGGCGTTTTTTTCAGTAAAAATTTTATATTTTCAATTCCTTGGGGGAGAAGTTGTTCAATTACTACCACATTTCAGAAGTATTCACCTAAGTGTTTTTCTAAAAGATTACCCATACATCACTTATATTTTCAGCTTTAGATTTTTGTCTTTGTAAATGCGCGTTAATTAATACCTTATCTTTAATCTTTTTAGTTGGGGGGCTAAAGATTTTGGCTCAGAAAACCCATATTTTTGTAGAATTTTTTCCTCGCGGGTCCACAACTCTTCCGCACTACCCCACTAGGAATATCACACAAAAGGGTAAAAACGACCCATGTTAATGTACGGGCGTTTATCAGTGAAAAAAAAAAAAAAAATCAGAGGATCGTCACCCTGGGCATAATGAACACACCAGAGCAGGTGTTCACTGATCTCCTATCATGTTAATGTACAATATTTGTACAACGATGTAACAACATACCTTCATTATGAAATGTCGTATCAAAGATCAATCTACAACATCCTACAGTGGCATCTTATTTTCCTCCTTCATATTTAGTGAAGCGTAATAACGTAAACAACGTGCACTGTGTAACATGACGTGTGGGGTCACATACGTACGTACACTGAGGGTGCGTTGTGGGGTCACGTACGTACGTACACTGAGGGTGCGTTGTGGGGTCACGTACGTACGTACACTGAGGGTGCGTTGTGGGGTCACGTAGGTACAATGAGGGTGCGTTGTGGGGTCACGTACATACGTACACTGAGGGTGCGTTGTGGGGTCACGTACGTACGTACAGTGAGGGTGCGTCGTGGGTCACGTACGTAAGTACAGTGAGGGTGCGTTGTGGGGTCACGTACGTACGTACAGTGAGGGTGCGTTGTGGGGTCACGTACGTACGTACAGTGAGGGTGCGTTGTGGGGTCACGTACGTACGTACAGTGAGGGTGCGTTGTGGGGTTAAGTACGTACGTACAGTGAGGGTACGTTGTGGGGTCACGTACGTACGTACAGTGAGGGTGCGTTGTGGGGTCGCGTACGTAGGTACACTGAGGGTGCGTTGTGGGTTTAAGTACGTACGTACAGTGAGGGTGCGTTGTGGGGTCACGTACGTACGTACAGTGAGGGTGTGTTGTGGGTCGCGTACGTAGGTACAGTGAGGGTGTGTTGTGGGGTCACGTACGTACGTACAGTGAGGGTGCGTTGTGGGGTCACGTACGTACGTACAGTGAGGGTGCGTTGTGGGGTTAAGTACGTACGTACAGTGAGGGTACGTCGTGGGGTCACGTACGTAAGTACAGTGAGGGTGCGTTGTGGGGTCACGTACGTACGTACAGTGAGGGTGCGTTGTGGGGTCACGTACGTACGTACAGTGAGGGTGCGTTGTGGGGTCGCGTACGTAGGTACAGTGAGGGTGTGTTGTGGGGTCACGTACGTACGTACAGTGAGGGTGCGTTGTGGGGTCACGTACGTACGTACAGTGAGGGTGCGTTGTGGGGTTAAGTACGTACGTACAGTGAGGGTACGTCGTGGGGTCACGTACGTAAGTACAGTGAGGGTGCGTTGTGGGGTCACGTACGTACGTACAGTGAGGGTGCGTTGTGGGGTCACGTACGTAAGTACAGTGAGGGTACGTTGTGGGGTCACGTACGTACGTACAGTGAGGGTGCGTTGTAGGGTCACGTACGTAGGTACAGTGAGGGTGCGTTGTGGGGTCACGCACGTAGGTACAGTGAGGGTGCGTTGTGGGGTCACGTACGTAGGTACAGTGAGGGTGCGTTGTGGGGTCACGTACGTAAGTACAGTGAGGGTGCGTTGTGGGGTCACGCACGTACGTACAGTGAGGGTACGTTGTGGGGTCACGTACGTACGTACAGTGAGGGTACGTTGTGGGGTCACGTACGTACGTACAGTGAGGGTGCGTTGTGGGGTCACGTACGTACGTACAGTGAGGGTACGTCGTGGGGTCACGTACGTAAGTACAGTGAGGGTACGTCGTGGGGTCACGTACGTACGTACAGTGAGGGTGCGTTGTGGGGTCACGTACGTTGGTACAGTGAGGGTGTGTCATGGTCGTGCACTCATGCTTCCCAGGTGACGAAGGTGAACGTTCAAGATTGTCGTGTGGTGACGACAGATGCATTAGGGTAACGCTGACCACCTTAATGACACATGGGACTGGATAAGCCCACACCACCCACCTTACACCACACCACTGGACACATACGCACCAGCTTAGCGGGCGTGAGTGCTGCTCCCTAACCGGTGTGTGAGGTGCTCCACAAGTGTGCCATGTGAGGCGCAGGAGTCGCACACCATGACTAGGTCGGTCATGAGGTGATGTGGTGGTACACCAGCAGCACACATGCTCAACACCTCCGGACATGACGTACGTACACCACATTAATCCCCTAACCTAACCTAACCCGGTATTATCACACCCACCACATTGTTCTTCTCCCTTGACAACTGACCTCACCAAAATCACGCTGACCTCTACATATTAGACAACCCCACCCCCCCTCCCCCCGCTTCATGACCTGGCCCTAAAAACTACCGAACAACCTGATTTGTCTTCCTACTATGTTTCTCAGCTGTTACCCTGTACTGAACTGATGTGTTACCTGACACACGACCTGGCCATCATGCGACACTTTACTATTGATGAAGGTTCACACTACACACATACATACACATACACACACATACATATCCTTACACATACATATACATACACACACATATACATACACATACATTCCTATACACACATATACATACACATACATACCCATACACATATATACATACACATACATACATACGCATACATACCCATACACAGATATACATACTTATATACATACCCATACACACATATACATACACATACATACACATATATACATATATATGCACACATACATATACATACACATACACACACATACATGCACACACCCACACACACACACACACACACACACATATATATATATATATATATATATATATATATATATATATATATATATATATATATATATATATATATATATATATATATATATATATATATGTGTGTGTGTGTGTGTGTGTGTGTGTGTGTGTGTGTGTGTGTGTGTGTGTGTGTGGGTGTGTACATGTATGTATGTGTATGTATATGTATGTGTGTGTATATATATGTATATATGTGTATGTATGTGTATGTATATGTGTGTATGGGTATGTATATAAGTATGTATATCTGTGTATGGGTATGTATGCGTATGTATGTATGTGTATGTATATATGTGTATGGGTATATATATATATATATATATATATATATATATATATATATATATATATATATATATATTATCCCTGGGGATAGGGGATTAAGAATACTTCCCACGTATTCCCTGCGTGTCGTAGAAGGCGACTAAGAGGGGAGGGAGCGGGGGGCTGGAAATCCTCCCCTCTCATTTTTTTTTTTAATTTTCCAAAAGAAGGAACAGAGGGGGCCAGGTGAGGATATTCCAAAAAAGGCCCAGTCCTCTGTTCTTAACGCTACCTCGCTAACGCGGGAAATGGCAAATAGTTTAAAAGGAAAAAAAAAAAAAAAATATATATATATATATATATATATATATATATATATATATATATATATACATATATATATATATATATATATTTTTTTTTTTTTTTATACTTTGTCGCTGTCTCCCGCGTTTGCGAGGTAGCGCAAGGAAACAGACGAAAGAAATGGCCCAACCCCCCCCCCCCCCCCCATACACATGTACATACACACGTCCACACACGCAAATATACATACCTACACAGCTTTCCATGGTTTACCCCAGACGCTTCACATGCCTTGATTCAATCCACTGACAGCACGTCAACCCCTGTATACCACATGACTCCAATTCACTCTATTCCTTGCCCTCCTTTCACCCTCCTGCATGTTCAGGCCCCGATCACACAAAATCTTTTTCACTCCATCTTTCCACCTCCAATTTGGTCTCCCTCTTCTCCTCGTTCCCTCCACCTCCGACACATATATCCTCTTGGTCAATCTCTCCTCACTCATTCTCTCCATGTGCCCAAACCATTTCAAAACACCCTCTTCTGCTCTCTCAACCACGCTCTTTTTATTTCCACACATCTCTCTTACCCTTACGTTACTTACTCGATCAAACCACCTCACACCACACATTGTCCTCAAACATCTCATTTCCAGCACATCCATCCTCCTGCGCACATCTCTATCCATAGCCCACGCCTCGCAACCATACAACATTGTTGGAACCACTATTCCCTCAAACATACCCATTTTCGCTTTCCGAGATAATGTTCTCGACTTCCACACATTTTTCAAGGCTCCCAAAATTTTCGCCCCCTCCCCCACCCTATGATCCACTTCCGCTTCCATGGTTCCATCCGCTGACAGATCCACTCCCAGATATCTAAAACACTTCACTTCCTCCAGTTTTTCTCCATTCAAACTCACCTCCCAATTGACTTGACCCTCACCCCTACTGTACCTAATAACCTTGCTCTTATTCACATTTACTCTCAACTTTCTTCTTCCACACACTTTACCAAACTCAGTCACCAGCTTCTGCAGTTTCTCACATGAATCAGCCACCAGCGCTGTATCATCAGCGAACAACAACTGACTCACTTCCCAAGCTCTCTCATCCCCAACAGACTTCATACTTGCCCCTCTTTCCAAAACTCTTGCATTTACCTCCCTTACAACCCCATCCATAAACAAATTAAACAACCATGGAGACATCACACACCCCTGCCGCAAACCTACATTCACTGAGAACCAATCACTTTCCTCTCTTCCTACACGTACACATGCCTTACATCCTCGATAAAAACTTTTCACTGCTTCTAACAACTTGCCTCCCACACCATATATTCTTAATACCTTCCACAGAGCATCTCTATCAACTCTATCATATGCCTTCTCCAGATCCATAAATGCTACATACAAATCCATTTGCTTTTCTAAGTATTTCTCACATACATTCTTCAAAGCAAACACCTGATCCACACATCCTCTACCACTTCTGAAACCGCACTGCTCTTCCCCAATCTGATGCTCTGTACATGCCTTCACCCTCTCAATCAATACCCTCCCATATAATTTACCAGGAATACTCAACAAACTTATACCTCTGTAATTTGAGCACTCACTCTTATCCCCTTTGCCTTTGTACAATGGCACTATGCACGCATTCCGCCAATCCTCAGGCACCTCACCATGAGTCATACATACATTAAATAACCTTACCAACCAGTCAACAATACAGTCACCCCCTTTTTTAATAAATTCCACTGCAATACCATCCAAACCTGCTGCCTTGCCGGCTTTCATCTTCCGCAAAGCTTTTACTACCTCTTCTCTGTTTACCAAATCATTTTCCCTAACCCTCTCACTTTGCACACCACCTCGACCAAAACACCCTATATCTGCCACTCTGTCATCAGACACATTCAACAAACCTTCAAAATACTCATTCCATCTCCTTCTCACATCACCGCTACTTGTTATCACCTCCCCATTTGCGCCCTTCACTGAAGTTCCCATTTGCTCCCTTGTCTTACGCACCCTATTTACCTCCTTCCAGAACATCTTTTTATTCTCCCTAAAATTTACTGATAGTCTCTCACCCCAACTCTCATTTGCCCTTTTTTTCACCTCTTGCACCTTTCTCTTGACCTCCTGTCTCTTTCTTTTATACTTCTCCCACTCAATTGCATTTTTTCCCTGCAAAAATCGTCCAAATGCCTCTCTCTTCTCTTTCACTAATACTCTTACTTCTTCATCCCACCACTCACTACCCTTTCTAAACAGCCCACCTCCCACTCTTCTCATGCCACAAGCATCTTTTGCGCAATCCATCACTGATTCCCTAAATACATCCCATTCCTCCCCCACTCCCCTTACTTCCATTGTTCTCACCTTTTTCCATTCTGTACACAGTCTCTCCTGGTACTTTCCCACACAGGTCTCCTTCCCAAGCTCACTTACTCTCACCACCTTCTTCACCCCAACATTCACTCCTCTTTTCTGAAAACCCATACTAATCTTCACCTTAGCCTCCACAAGATAATGATCAGACATCCCTCCAGTTGCACCTCTCAGCACATTAACATCCAAAAGTCTCTCTTTCGCGCGCCTGTCAATTAACACGTAATCCAATAACGCTCTCTGGCCATCTCTCCTACTTACATAAGTATACTTATGTATATCTCGCTTTTTAAACCAGGTATTCCCAATCATCAGTCCTTTTTCAGCACATAAATCTACAAGCTCTTCACCATTTCCATTTACAACACTGAACACCCCATGCATACCAATTATTCCCTCAACTGCCACATTACTCACCTTTGCATTCAAATCACCCATCACTATAACCCGGTCTCGTGCATCAAAACCGCTAACACACTCATTTAGCTGCTCCCAAAACACTTGCCTCTCATGATCTTTCTTCTCATGCCCAGGTGCATATGCACCAATAATCACCCACCTCTCTCCATCAACTTTCAGTTTTACCCATATTAATCGAGAATTTACTTTCTTGCATTCTATCACATACTCCCACAACTCCTGTTTCAGGAGTATTGCTACTCCTTCCCTTGCTCTTGTCCTCTCACTAACCCCTGACTTCACTCCCCAGACATTTCCAAACCACTCTTCCCCTTTACCCTTGAGCTTCGTTTCACTCAGAGCCAAAACATCCAGGTTCCTTTCCTCAAACATACTACCTATCTCTCCTTTTTTCACATCTTGGTTACATCCACACACATTTAGGCATCCCACTCTGAGCCTTCGAGGAGGATGATCACTCCCCGCGTGACTCCTTCTTCTGTTTCCCATTTTAGAAAGTTAATACAAGGAGGGGAGGATTTCCGGCCCCCCGCTCCCGTCCCCTCTAGTCGCTTTCTACGACACGACTACGACTATATATATATATATATATATATATATATATAGTCAGTATTCTTCATACGTTCATGATCAAGCGAAAATCTTCACTGTTATTGGTATGTTTCCTAATTCAAACTTTAAAGTTCTATGAACATAAATTCTTGCACAATGAGACTGACTATGTTTATGATATTGCAAGACAATTTAGCTACGCTGAGACGTTTACTGATAAACGTACCTGGGCAGTGTAATGTTAGGAGAGACAAATTCATTAACAAAAACACTTTGGTTCTACCTTATCATACAGAATATTCTCATCCCACAAGTGATTTCAATTTTTATTTCAAATACGAAGAAATCATACGAAATTCTATGACGAAAGACAGTCCGTTCATGTCACGTAGAATCATGCGCGTATTCGATAACATGTGTACATACTGCCATAATGTGTATATTGGTCAACTGCTGCTGTTACAAATGCAAAAATATTATTCCCTCACAATGAATGTAGAACAAACAATACTTGTATAACGTAGGGTGTCATAATGTAAACTCCTCCCTCAATAAACTTACCAGTATTATGATAATACATGAAGGGATGTATGAATTAGAAAATATATCAACTAAATATCTAACACAAGTTGCTATAATTACCAGGTACAAGAGCAGGTCACCACCACCTTACCTAAGGTCGACCATTCCATGTTATTAAAGTCACTAGTTCCACAGTGTTCAGCTGGACTAACATCCAGTCTACCTTATTTCCTCCTGTTCATCTGGACTCTGTCTCGTACATAAAATGCTAGGCAATACAGTCGATACCTTGATTTGTTTTGAAAGGGTTTGCTCACATAACTGTTGCACATGTGTATGTAAATTACTGCAACACATACACATATATACATCGTGTGTGTGTGTGTGTGTGTGTGTGTGTGTGTGTGTGTGTGTGTGTGTGTGTGTGTGTGTGAGATTTCCCATTAATACTTTCCACTCGTGGGGCTCCATTTCTTGAACTTCCAGGATCCAGGCAGTCCTGGGTCCTGGAAGTGTACCCTCACCTCCCACTGTGTCAGGCAGTCCTGGATCCTGGAAGTGTACCCTTACCTCCCACTGTGTCAGGCAGTCCTGGATCCTGGAAGTGTACCCTTACCTCCCACTGTGTCAGGCAGTCCTGGATCCTGGAAGTGTACCCTTACCTCCCAATGTGTCAGGCAGTCCTGGATCCTGGAAGTGTACCCTCACCTCCCACTGTGTCAGGCAGTCCTGGATCCTGGAAGTGTACCCTCACCTCCCAATGTGTCAGGCAGTCCTGGATCCTGGAAGTGTACCCTCACCTCCCACTGTGTCAGGCAGTCCTGGATCCTGGAAGTGTACCCTCACCTCCCACTGTGTCAGGCAGTCCTGGATCCTGGAAGTGTACCCTCACCTCCCACTGTGTCAGGCAGTCCTGGATCCTGGAAGTGTACCCTCACCTCCCACTGTGTCAGGCAGTCCTGGATCCTGGAAGTGTACCCTCACCTCCCACTGTGTCAGGCAGTCCTGGATCCTGGAAGTGTACCCTCACCTCCCACTGTGTCAGGCAGTCCTGGATCCTGGAAGTGTACCCTCACCTCCCACTGTGTCAGGCAGTCCTTGACCCAGACAAACAGTCTAACTTGGTCGACTATTTCGTCCAGGGTCGCGAGTATCGCCGGCGGACTGGCTGGCTGGAAAACCTTCTTTCCATGCACGGAAACACCGAGAACTAAGTTATGTGCGCACACACACCTGAGATCTTGCCAGTACCCGACCTGACCCGTGGTTAGGTAACCCCAGCCACACTTCCTATACCTGGAGGCAGTCTGACATATGTCTTGACTTTATTTTTGTATAATTCTTTTCATTTTACATATTTCTTAACCTTAATATATAGAAATTTGTTCATTCTACATATTTCTTAACCATATCGAATATTTTTTTTTCATTTTTCATATATCTTACCATATTATATAGAATTTTGTTCATTTTACATATTTCTTAACCTTATTACATATAATTTTGTTCATTTTACATATTTCTTAACCTTATTACATATAATTTTGTTCATTTTACATATTTTATAACATTATCAAGAGTGATGCGTTGATCAACGTGTCTTACATGTAGGGAAACATGAACTTCCCTACACGTCATGACAATAATATTCAACAACAATTGTAACATTGTTCTTAAATGTACTATTTATGTTCAACGCATCACTGTCGCATTGTCTCGCTAGTGCATAATCTTAATGTATGTAATTGAAGGCTAGTCATCAATATTATATGTAATAAGGTTCCGAAATATGCAAAAGGAACAAAATTATATGTAACATGCTTAAAAAATAAGTAAAATGAACAAAATTATATGTAACATGCTTGAGAAATAAGTAAAATGAACAAAATTATATGTAACATGCTTAAGAAATATGTAAAATGAACAAAATTATATGTAACATGGTTAAGAAATATGTAAAATGAACAAAATCATATGTAACATGCTTAAGAAATATGTAAAATGAACAAAATTATATGTAACATGCTTAAGAAATATGTAAAATGAACAAAATTATATGTAACATGCTTAAGAAATATGTAAAATGAACAAAATTATATGTAACATGCTTAAGAAATATGTTAAAATGAACAAATTTATATGTAACATGCTTAAGAAATATGTAAAATGAACAAAATTATATGTAACATGCTTAAGAAATATGTAAAATGAACAAAATTATATGTAACATGCTAAAGAAATATGTAAAATGAACAAAATCATATATAACATGCTTAAGAAATGTGTAAAATGAACAAAATTATATGTAACATGCTTAAGAAATATGTAAAATGAACAAAATTATATGTAACATGCTTAAGAAATATGTAAAATGAACAAAATCATATATAACATGCTTAAGAAATGTGTAAAATGAACAAAATTATATGTAACATGCTTAAGAAATATGTAAAATGAACAAAATTATATGTAACATGCTTAAGAAATATGTACAATGAACAAAATCATATATAACATGCTTAAGAAATATGTAAAATGAACAAAATTATATGTAACATGCTTAAGAAATATGTAAAATGAACAAAATTATATGTAACATGCTTAAGAAATATGTAAAATGAACAAAATTATATGTAACATGCTTAAGAAAAATGTACAATGAACAAAATCATATATAACAGGCTTAAGAAATGTGTAAAATGAACAAAATTCTATATAATAAGGTTAAGACATATGTCAAACTGCCCCCAAGTGTAAGAAGAGTGGTTGGGGTTATTTAACCACTGGGCAGGGCTGGTGTCATAAGGGGTCAGGTGACGGGTCAGGTCGGGTACGGACAACACCTCACATCATGCTTCTCTCTGTCTCTGAAGTCATTTCAATTGAGGAGGAATCGTATCAGAACTCAATGTCTCCCTGAAGTGGAACTTTAACCTTCGTCTGTTTCCTGGCGTTACCTCGCTACCCGGGAACCAGCGACCAAGTATATATATATATATATATATATATATATATATATATATATATATATATATATATATATATATATATCCCTGGGGATAGGGGAGAAAGAATAGTTCTCACGTGGTCCCTGCGTGTCGTAGAAGGCGACTAAAAGGGAAGGGAGCGGGGGGCTGGAAATCCTCCCCTCTCGTTTTTTAATTTTCCAAAAGAAGGAACAGAGAAGGGGGCCAGGTGAGGATATTCCCTCAAAGGCTCAGTCCTCTGTTCCTAACGCTACCTCGCTAACGCGGGAAATGGCGAATAGTATGAAAAAAAAAAAAAAAAAAATATATATATATATATATATATATATATATATATATATATATATATATATATATATATATATATATATATATATATTTATATATATGTAAGGCATGTGTACGTGTAGGAAGAGAGGAAAGTGATTGGTTCTCAGTGAATGTAGGTTTGCGGCAGGGGTGTGTGATGTCTCCATGGTTGTTTAATTTGTTTATGGATGGGGTTGTTAGGGAGGTGAATGCAAGAGTTTTGGAAAGAGGGGCAAGTATGAAGTCTGTTGTGGATGAGAGAGCTTGGGAAGTGAATCAGTTGTTGTTCGCTGATGATACAGCGCTGGTGGCTGATTCATGTGAGAAACTGCAAAAGCTGGTGACTGAGTTTGGTAAAGTGTGTGAAAGAAGAAAGTTAAGAGTAAATGTGAATAAGAGCAAGGTTATTAGGTACAGTAGGGTTGAGGGTCAAGTCAATTGGGAGGTAAGTTTGAATGGAGAAAAACTGGAGGAAGTAAAGTGTTTTAGATATATGGGAGTGGATCTGGCAGCGGATGGACCCATGGAAGCGGCAGTGGATCATAGGGTGTGGGGGGGGGGGGGGGGGGCGTATATCAAAAGCGCGGATTCGAGAAAGTGACCGCGTTCGAAACTCACCCTTAAAGTACTATCAAATGCGCGGCAAGGTTAATCCGTTCACTCGCTGTGTCATTGAATCATTCGGTGTGTCATAATGCTTCACACTGTTCACCGAGACCACCGCGAGTGTCTGTCTCGATGGTTTCCTGTTCACAGTGCTGAAGCCCACGGTGCTCAGTCTGAACCTGACACTCAATCCTGTGTTGTCATAACTTTCAGCCTAACCTAACCTAACCTAACCTAACCTAACCTAACCTAACCTTTCATAAAGGACTGCAAGGACAAGCCTGTACTAAGGTGCAAGAAGAATATACTTACAAGGACAAGCCTATACTTACTCAACAAATATATAATTTTTCCTGCTTAAAAGTCCTACTTCCACCTCCCCGTGGTAAGCAGGGGGCAACAGATGATATCATCTGGCTAACGGAAGACGTGAACGATCGTTAATGAACGTATAAACAATCAGACTTAGAGGTGAGTGATAAAACGCGCTTTTGACTTAATATTCTGCCGCGCTTTTGATAGCAATATATCAGCAACGTTTGCCGCGCTTTTGATATGCCAATCCGCGCTTTCGTAAAACGCCGGGTGGGGGAGGGGGAGAAAATCCTGGGAGCCTTGAAGAATGTGTGGAAGTCTAGAACATTATCTCGGAAAGCAAAAATGGGTATGTTTGAAGGAATAGTGGTTCCAACAATGTTGTATGGTTGCGAGGCGTGGGCTATGGATAGAGTTGTGCGCAGGAGGATGGATGTGCTGGAAATGAGATGTTTGAGGACAAGGTGTGGTGTGAGGTGGTTTGATCGAGTAAGTAACGTAAGGGTAAGAGAGATGTGTGGAAATAAAAAGAGCGTGGTTGAGAGAGCAGAAGAGGGTGTTTTGAAATGGTTTGGGCACATGGAGAGAATGAGTGAGGAAAGATTGACCAAGAGGATATATGTGTCGGAGGTGGAGGGAACGAGGAGAAGTGGGAGACCAAATTGGAGGTGGAAAGATGGAGTGAAAAAGATTTTGTGTGATTGGGGCCTGAACATGCAGGAGGGTGAAAGGAGGGCAAGGAATAGAGTGAATTGGATCGATGTGGTATACCGGGGTTGACGTGCTGTCAGTGGATTGAATCAGGGCATGTGAAGCGTCTGGGGTAAATCATGGAAAGCTGTGTAGGTATGTATATTTGCGTGTGTGGACGTATGTATATACATGTGTATGGGGGTGGGTTGGGCCATTTCTTTCGTCTGTTTCCTTGCGCTACCTCGCAAACGCGGGAGACAGCGGCAAAAAAAAAAAAAAAAAAAAAAAAAAAAATATATATATATATATATATATATATATATATATGGAAGTCGAGAACATTATATCGGAAAGCAAAAATGGCTATGTTTGAAGGAACAGTGGTTCCAACAATGTTATATGGTTGCGAGTCGTGGGCTATAGATAGAATTGTGCGGGGAAGGGTGGATGTGTTGGACATGAGATGTTTGAGGACAATATGTGGTTTGATCGAGTAAGTAATGAAAGGGTAAGAGAGATGTTTGGTAATAAAAAGAGTGTGGTTGAGAGAGTAGAAGAGGGTGTTTTGAAATGGTTTGGTCACATGGAGAGAATGAGTGAGGAAAGATTGACCAAGAAGATAAATGTGTCAGAGGTGGAGGGAACGAGGAGAAGTGGGAGACCAAATTGAAGGTGGAAAGATGGAGTGAAAAAGATTTTGAGTGATCGGGGCCTGAACATGCAAGAGGGTGAAAGGCGGGCAAGGAATAGAGTGAACTGGACCGATGTGGTATACCGGGGTCGACGTGCTGTCAATGGATTGAACCAGGGCATGTGAAGCGTCTGGGGTAAACCATGGAAAGTTCTGTGGGGCCTGTATGTGGAAAGGGAGCTGTGGTTTCGGTGCATTATACATGACAGCTAGAGACTGAGTGTGAACGAATGTGGCCTTTGTTGTCTTTTACCTAGCGCTACCTCGTGCACATGCGGGGGGAGGGTTTTTTTTTATTTCATGTGTGGCGGGGTGGCGATGGGAATGAATAAAGGCAGCCAGTATGAATTATGTACATATGTATATATGTATATGTCTGTGTTTGTATATATATGTATACGTTGAGATGAATAGGTATGTATATATGCGTGTGTGGACGTGTATGTATATACATGTGCATGTGGGTGGGTTGGGCCATTCTTTCGTCTGTTTCCTTGCGCTACCTCGCTGACGCGGGAGACAGCGACAAAGCAATATATATATATATATATATATATATATATATATATATATATATATATTATATATATATATATATATATATATATATATATTATCCTATTATGTGGCTGGTGTTGTGGCTGTAGTATTTGTCATTCAGTTCCTCACAAGCCTCTACGTCACCGTGTATTACCCTTCCCGCTGCGGGAAGCCATGTCAGCTGCTTCCTGAACTCATAATTCACTCCGGATTGATTCATGCAAAATTTTGGATCGTCTTGCAGAGGATCGATACTGTGGTGAAAGCTTGTGTGTCCCTCCGTCTCTGTCCTCCTATACACGTGTCTTGCTGTGGTATGTTGGCTGGCTGCCTGGGTGACTACCACCTCACCAGCCATTGTTCTGCCTCCACTACAGTACCCACTCCCTCCCAGTGTACACACCAACACTACAGTACCCACTCCCTCCCAGTGTACACACCAACACTACAGTACCCACTCCCTCCCAGTGTACACACCAACACTACAGTACCCACTCCCTCCCAGTGTACACACCAACACTACAGTACCCACTCCCTCCCAGTGTACACATTAACACTACAGTACCCACTCCCTCCCAGTGTACACACCAACACTACAGTACCCACTCCCTCCCAGTGTACACACAGCCCACATCATCAAGTACAGAGAGTGGATGTCACGGTCTATCTTACTGACGACCAACCAACCTCACCTTTCGTCAACCACACCACACAACCCTGACACACGTCACACACCTCTGGTTCCCAACATGAATTTATGAATACATTTACTGTTGTCATTCCTGAACGAACAGCCATTTAGGATTATTATTGTTCATTACTATGCTTGTGCTCACTCCTCACGATCTGTTCTGTTGTTAAAGAAATAAAGCGTTTGAAGTTAACTCCGTCACCAGACAACTTCTATGCCGGGAAGTTAGAGGAATGTACAGAGGAAATTTGCTCTTCATTACTTTATATATATTCAGTAAATCTCTGAACTGTTTTCGTCGCTGAATATTGGAAAACAATTAACGTTCTTCCCATTTTGAAGAAGGAGGATAAGTCGGATACACTATACACCTGTCAAGTTCAACATCTGTTGTGGGGAAATTTTCTAAAGTTAATAATGGCAAACAGAACCAGAAAGCATGTGGAGAATCATGGTTTGAATATGGACACACAGCAAGGGTTTACTAAAGGAAAATCATGCATTAACAACTTAAATAAATTTTTTTAAAAAGGTTTTTGAAACTGTGGATGACGGCAGTAGTTATGATATTTGGGTTCTAGTAAAGCTTTTGGTAAGGTGTCGTATCAACGACTGCTGATGAAAGTGGAGGCTCGTGGTATCAAGGGGAAGGTATTAAACTGGATCAGGGAGTGGCTCACAGACAGGAAGGAGAGGGTATGTATAGGTGGGTCCTCGTCGGGTTGGGGCGATGTGATCAGTGGAGTGCGGCAGGGGTCGGTGCTGGGACCTCTTGTTTTCATTATTCATATAAACTATTTGGACAGTGGAACCATAACTAACTTGAGTAAGTCTGCCGACGATACAAAAATAGAAAATGTTATTAACTCGCCAAGTGATGCAGTGAAGTTACAGGAGATGGATAAACTGTCTCTGTGGGCGAGGAAGTGGCAAATGGATTTCATATTAAATAAATGTTAAGACACTGAGTGTAGGGAAGGAGGGGTCGGGGGGGGGGGGGCAACACAAACTACCATTTATATGATAGACTCGTAGGGAAATCAGACTGTGAGAAGGATTGAGGAGTATTAATAAGTAAAGACCTCAAACCAAGGCAACAGTGTATCAAGGATAAAAACAAGGCAAATAAAAATGTTGGTATTTATCATAAGTAACAAAACCTGTAATGTAATATCAAAGCTTTATCATGCATTAGTTTGACCTCATGTGGACTAAGCTGTGCAGTCTTGGTCGCCTTACCATCAGGTAGATATAGACAGATTGGAGAGGAGGCAGAGAAGTTTGACTAGAATGATGCTAGGAATTAGCAAGAAAGGCTTGCTAGACTGAATTTTCATTCACTAAAAGCAGGAAGGCCAGAGAGGATATGACAGAGGTGCACCAATGGATGACACGTCTAAATAAAAGGGTAAAACTGGCAATGTTCTCAGGACAGCCAAGCAGGTTAGAACTCACAATAATGGCTTCAAGACAGAACCATTTAGGTTCAGATGGGATGTGGGGAAGCACTGGTTTGGCAGTAGGATGGTGGTAGATCTGTGGAATAGCTTGCCACATGCAGTGGTCGGGGCTGGAAACTCTGAATCAAGAATAGACTGGATAGATGTATGGAGCTCCGTGGGTGGGGTGGCTGTAGGAAAGACCCGCCTAGTGTGGGCCAGGAGGCCTTCTGTGTGATGTTCAGTATGTTGTTATGTTGTTATGTTGTATAGTGATCTTGTACAGGGTGTAGGGAGCGATGGTCTGTGTACTCGCCTTACTGCAGGGTTGTGGCAGCACACACACAATACTGACCCCCCTCCCCGGTAGTGTAAGATGATGTAGTTGTGTTGTTACCATAAAGATAACACCCTCACTTGACGCAGGTGTGGCGAGGCTGCTGCTGTGTGAGTGGATGACCCAGATGATGACGTCATACACGAAGCACTCCGGGACCTGGGACGCAGGAGGTAAGGTGACCACCCTCTACTCCCCTCCTTCTTTGCTTGTGCTCATCAGAGTACGTCAGTACATCATCCTCAGTGGCCGTGGCTGGCAGCCCACCCAACCCATGCTTGATATCAGACCAGCGGGTGTTGACCCAGCACACACCACACTGCCTGGTCACACTGCCTGCATCACCAAGTGTGTCACCTTCCGCAACACAGGAGGGGTGGGTGTCTCTGACCTGCCCTGGTCTCCATGATCTGCTCATGTTACCACCACATTGTACATCACCTGAGGGTTTCAGGGGTAACGTTACCCCCTCCCCCCTGTGTTGCTGAGGCTGCCACACTTGGTGATGCAGGCAGTGTGACCAGCCATGTGGGGTGTGGTGGTCAACACCTGCTGGTCTGGGTGTGCTGGTACACACGAGAGATATCATCCGTTACAAAATGTACCACCACATAATACAGGAGTGTGTGTGTGTGTACACCCTGTACATGTGTACTGCAGCTAACATATCTTACTGAATTCCTGTGCTTCTGTCATTGTGTTCACCTCTCTCTCTCTCTCTCTCTCTCTCTCTCTCTCTCTCTCTCTCTCTCTCTCCAGTGAAGCAAGCAGCCACCTTTTCCTGCCCTGACCATCTGGTCAGCTGCACGTCTTAATGCACAGACGTATTCTGATGAGACCAGCATGTTCTGCTCATGTGACTCCATGTACAACATCAAGCTACAACTCTCTATTGGTTGTTGTTTGTCTACAAATGTAATTGTGTATGTCATATATATATATATATATATATATATATATATATATATATATATATATATATATATATATATATATATATATATATATGTTCTTAACGCTACCTCGCTATCGCGGGAAATGGCGAATAGTATGAAAAAAAAAAAAAAAAAAAAAAAAAAAAAAAAATATATATATATATATATATATATATATATATATATATATATATATATATATGCATATATACATATATAAATATATATATATATATATATATATATATATATATATATATATATATATATATATATATATATATATATATATATATATATATATATATATATACAGGTCGGGTTAGATAAGTATATTGAAGGAGAGACACAGGAGGTAGGAAGCAAACAGGTACCCCCCCCCCCCCCCATCCCCTCTGGTGAGTCCTGGAGCAGCCAAGGTGACCTCACCTGACCGTAGGACGACGTGTAGTGACCCACGAGACGAGGTGATAGGACTCTGTGAATCCTGGAAATTCCCGCCAAGTCATGACACGCTGACCGGGGTATCACATGACCCCCGCGACGTGACGCTTGACCCACACACAAGCCTCACTCATGTGGCTCACGTATATATATATACATGTTCTTCATGCCAGAGAGACACGGTCTCTTACACCACTCACGATCACTCAACACGACACACGTTCTCACTACAGTAGTAAACATCTACCTGGTAAATGTCTATCTACATGTCAAACATTGACGAGTCGTTTGTAAACATTCTAAGGTTGTCTGACGTACGACCACTTCCCTACCAAGACAACCTACACCACTGATTATAATACTGTTACCTGAACCAGTGTAAACATATACTGACCATGATGTGTGTGTGTGTGTGTGTGTGTGTGTGTGTGGCTACGGTCATTTCCCGCATAAGCGAGATAGCGTTAAAAACACAGGACTGAGCCGTAGAGGGAATATTCTCACTTAGCCCCCTGCTCTGTTCCTTCTTTTGGAAAAAAAAAAAAAAAAAAAAAAAAAAATATATATATATATATATATATATATATATATATATATAAATATATATATATATATATATATATATATATATATATATATATATATAAATATATATATATATATATTTTTTCTTTCTTTTTTCTTTTAAACTATTCGCCATTTCCCGCATTAGCGAGGTAGCGTTAAGAACAGAGGACTGGGCCTTTGTGGAATATCCTCACCTGACCCCCCTCTGTTCCTTCTTTTGGAAAAAAAAAAAAAAAAAAAAAAAAAGAGAGGGAAGGATTTCCAGCCTCCCGCTCCCTCCCCTTTTAGTCGCCTTCTACGACACGCAGGGAATACATGGGAAGTATTCTTAATCCCCTATCCCCAGGGATATATATATATATATATATATATATATATATATATATATATATATATATATATATATATATATATATATATATATATTTCTTTCTTTCATACTATTCGCCATTTCCCGCGTTAACGAGGTAGCGTTAAGAACAGAGGACTGGGCCTTTGAGGGAATATCCTCATCTGGCCCCCTTCTATGTTCCTTCTTTGAGAAAAACAAAAAAAAAAAAAAAAGCAAGAGGGGAGGATTTCCAGCCCCCCGCTCCCTTCCCTTTTAGTCGCCTTCTACAACACGCAGGGAATACATATATATATATATATATATATATATATATATATATATATATATATATATATATATATATATATATATATATATATATATATATATATAAGCGGCAGTATTCCTACATGATCAGCCGTGATGGCTTCCCTGTCCACGTGGTGCTGGAGTGTTTCACATGTCATGCATCGCACCGTAGCCATACACACACACACACACACACACACACACACACACACACACACACACACGCAAACGCAAACACACACACACACACTCACACACACACACATACACACACCGTGTGGTTGACGTCTGTACTCCCGCACCTTCTTCCCTCACAACCCATCTACACCTCAGCCACCACGGCACTGCAGTAACACACGATCTTAAATTATTTCTTTAACTTCCTAACCAACTGTACACACACACACACACACACACACACACACACATATATATATATATATATATATATATATATATATATATATATATATATATATATATATATATATATATATACATATATATATATATATATATATATATATATGTATATATATATATATATATATATATATATATATATATATATATATATATATATATATATATAGTTTACTTATTGTATATTGAGGTGAGGATGAAGTGCATTAGAAGTGATGATGTGTACGTGTGTGACACGTATGAGCACGTGCCACGTGCAGGATGAGGATGTGTGTGCCCTCAGCAGCAGCATCCACCACACCAGGCGTCATCATCATCCAGAACCCATGTGTTCCTCACACCACACCACACCACACCACACCACACCACACCACACCACACCACACCTCACCACACCACACCACACCACACCACACCTCACCACACCACACCTCACCACACCACACCACACCTCACCACACCACACCACACCACACCACACCACACCACACCACACCACACCACACCACACCACACCTCACCACACCACACCACACCACACCTCACCACACCACACCACACCACACCACACCACACCACACCTCACCACACCACACCACACCACACCACACCACACCACACCTCACCACACCACACCACACCACACCTCACCACACCACACCACACCACACCACACCACACCACACCTCACCACACCACACCACACCACACCTCACCACACCACACCACACCACACCACACCACACCACACCTCACCACACCTCACCACACCACACCACACCACACCACACCACACCACACCTCACCACACCACACCACACCTCACCACACCACACCACACCACACCACACCACACCTCACCACACCACACCACACCACACCACACCTCACCACACCACACCACACCACACCTCACCACACCACACCACACCACACCTCACCACACCACACCACACCACACCACACTACACCACACCACACCACACCACACCACACCTCACCACACCACACCACACCACACCACACCTCACCACACCACACCACACCACACCTCACCACACCACACCACACCACACCTCACCACACCTCACCACACCTCACCACACCACACCACACCACACCACACCTCACCTCACCACACCACACCACACCTCACCACACCTCACCACACCACACCACACCTCACCACACCACACCACACCTCACCACACCACACCACACCACACCTCACCACACCACACCACACCTCACCACACCACACCACACCTCACCACACCTCACCACACCACACCACACCACACCACACCTCACCACACCACACCACACCTCACCACACCACACCACACCTCACCACACCACACCACACCTCACCACACCACACCACACCACACCACACCACACCAGCTGATGATGATGGTGGTGGTGGTCAGGTCGAGTTGAACCTTCGTCAGTATCACGGGGGAACATCTGGGTGTGTCGACCCCAAACACGAGAAAATAATAACAAGAATTCATGCAAGACAAAATAAAAAAAAAAAGGAGATTCATCAACAGTTTCTGACTCAAACAGTGGTAGATTTCCTAAAAGATTTACACATCAGTTGATTCACTCAAGATTCATACAGCAGGATATTCCCTCAAGAATCATACAGCAGGATATTCCCTCAAGATTCATACAGCAGGATATTCCCTCAAGATTCATACAGCAGGATATTCCCTTAAGAATCATACAGCAGAATATTCCCTCAAGATTCATACAGCAGGATATTCCCTCAAGATTCATACAGCAGGATATTCCCAAGATTCATACAGCAGGATATTCCCTCAAGATTCATACAGCAGGATATTCCCTCAAGATTCATACAGCAGGATATTCCCTCAAGAATCATACAGCAGGATATTCCCTCAAGATTCATACAGCAGGATATTCCCTCAAGATTCATACAGCAGGATATTCCCTCAAGATTCATACAGCAGGATATTCCCTCAAGAATCATACAGCAGGATATTCCCTCAAGATTAATAAAGCAGGATATTCCCTCAAGATTCATACAGCAGGATATTCCCTCAAGAATCATACAGCAGGATATTCCCTCAAGATTCATACAGCATGATATTCCCTCAAGATTCATACAGCAGGATATTCCCTCAAGATTCATAGAGCAGGATATTTCCTCAAGATTCATACAGCAGGATATTCCCTCAAGATTCATACAGCAGGATATTCCCTCAAGAATCATACAGCAGGTTATTCCCTTAAGAATCATATAGCAGGATATTCCCAAAAATCATACATCAAGATCTTCCCTCACGAATCATACAGCAGGATATTCCTAAAAGAATCACAGCAGGGTGTTCCCTTAAGAATCATACAGCAGGATATTCCCTCGAATCATACAGCAGAATATTCCTAAAGGAATCACATAGCAGAATATTCCCTCAAGAATCATACAGCAAGATATTCCCTCAAGAAGCATACAGCAGGATATTCCAAAAGGAATCATACAGCAGAATATTCCTAAAAGAATCACAACAAAATATTCCCTCAATAATCATACAGCAGGATATTTCCAAAGAAATCACAGAGCAGGATATTCCCTCAATAATAATAAAGCAGGATATTCCTAAAGGAATCACACAGCAGGATATTCCCTCAAGAATCATACAGCAGAATATTCCCTCAAGAATCACACAGCAGGATAATCCCTCAAGAAACATACAGCAGGATATTCCCTCAAGAATCATACAGCAGGATATTCCCTCAAGAATCATACAGCAGGATATTCCCACAAGAATCATACGGCAGGATATTCCCTCAAGAGTCACAGAGCAGGATATTCCCTCAAGAATCATACAGCAAGATATTCCCTCAAGAATCATACGGCAGGATATTCCCTCAAGAGTCATACAGCAGGATATTCCCTCAAGAATCATACAGCAGGATATTCCCTCAAGAATCATACAGCAGGGTATTCCTCAAGAATAATACAGCAGGATATTCCCTCAAGAAGCATACAGCAGGATATTCCCTCAAGAATCATACAGCAGGATATTCCCTCAAGAATCATACAGTGAGATATTCCTTCAAGAATCATACAGCAGGATATTCCCTCAAGAATCATACAGCAGGATATTCCCTCAAGAGTCATACAGCAGGATATTCCCTCAAGAATCATACAGAAGGATAATCCCTCAAGAATCATACAGCAGGATATTCCCTCAAGATTCATACAGGAGGGTACTCCCTCAAGAATCATACAGCTAGATATTCCCTCAAGAATCATACAGCAGGATATTCCCTCAAGAATCATACAGCAGGATATTCCCTCAAGAATCATACAGCAGGATATTCCCTCAAGAATCATACGGCAGGATATTCCCTCAAGTAATACAGCAGGATATCCCCTCAAGAATCATACAGGATATTCCTCAAGAATCATACAGCAGGATATTCCCTCAAGAATCATACAGAAGGATATTCCCTCAAGAATCATACAGCGGGATATTCCCTCAAGAATCATACAGCAGGATATTCTTAAGAATCATACAGCAGGGTATATCCTCAAGAATCATACAGCAGGATATTCCCTCAAGAATAATACAGCAGGATATTCCCTCAAGAATCACACAGAAGGATATTCCCTCAAGAATCATACAGCAGGATATTCCCTCAAGAATCATACAGCAGGATATTCCCTCAAGAATCACTCAAAAGGATATTCCCTCAAGAATCATATAGCAGGATATTCCCTCAAGAATCATACAGCAGGATATTCCCTCAAGAATCACTCAAAAGGATATTCCCTCAAAAATCATACAGCGGGCTATTCCCTCAAGAATAACACAGAAGGATATTCCCTCAAGAATCATACAGCAGGATATTCCCTCAAGAATCATACAGCAGGATATTCCCTCAAGAATCACTCAAAAGGATATTCCCTCAAAAATCATACAGCGGGCTATTCCCTCAAGAATAACACAGAAGGATATTCCCTCAAGAATCATACAGCAGGATATTCCCTCAAGAATCACACAGAAGGATATTCCCTCAAGAATCACAGAAGGATATTCCCTCAAGAATCACACAAAAGGATATTCCCTCAAGAATCATACAGCAGGATATTCCCTCAAGAATCAAACAGCAGGATATTCCCTCAAGAATCATACAGCAGGATATTCCCTCAAGAATCAAACAGCAGGATATTCCCTCAAGAATCATACAGCAGGATATTCCCTCAAGAATCAAACAGCAGGATATTCCCTCAAGAATCATACAGCAGGATATTCCCTCAAGAATCATACAGCAGGATATTCCCTCAAGAATCAAACAGCAGGATATTCCCTCAAGAATCAAACAGCAGGATATTCCCTCAAGAATCATACAGCGGGATATTCTTTCAAAACAAGACAAAAATCGATGATGTAAGGAATTCATGGAATCATTGTCTAGGAAAATAATGTTACGTGTGAAGATGATGTAACTTGCAACATAATTGTACGTACGTTCATGTTACGTGTCATCAAGGATGGTCATCAGGTTATGAAGTTTTGTTCTACAACACAAAAATACATTACCCACATAACTGTACCACAAGAATACATTACCCACATAACTGTATCACAACACAAGAATACATTACCCACATAACTGTATCACAACACAAGAATACATTACCCACATAACTGTATCACAACACAAGAATACATTACCCACATAACTGTATCACAACACAAGAATACATTACCCACATAACTGTATCACAACACAAGAATACTTTACCCACATAACTATCACAACACAAGAATACATTACCCAGATAACTGTATCACAACACAAGAATACATTACCCACATAACTGTATCACAACACAAGAATACATTACCCACATAACTGTATCACAACACAGGAATGCATTACCCACATAACTGTATCACAACACAAGAATACATTACCCACATAACTGTATCACAACACAAGAATACATTACCCAGATAACTGTATCACTGCACAAGAATACATTAGCCAGATAACTGTATCACAACACAAGAATACATTACCCAGATAACAAGAATACATCAGCCAGAACATATAACGTAGGTCAACATGCAAGGAGGAGCTCACAGTGTCAAGTGTGTGGGGTTTGCCTCAGACGTCACCAGATCGTGGGTGTTAACATGTCCCGTCACAAGACACACACATGTTCGTGAGATGGATGAGGTTATAACTGCCAAGATAAACTATAACAAGAGACTTAACTATTCCCGAGTAGCTTGAAGACCTCCATTACGATCATACCCAATTTGAGACAGACTTCCTAATTATAGAGGAAAGCATCACTCACACAGAAACCCGTGTCTTCCACTTGAACCCAAAAGGCACAAAAACCCCGGGAGAAAATCTGACATCAGATTTGAAATCTGTATGAAAGTGGAAGAGAAAATGAGTTTCAGCAACACTTTCCTAGATTAATAAGATATTCCATTTTCAGGAACACGTGGGGAAATATAAGAACCACGATCGAAGTAAAGTTGGTGAAAACCACGAGACCAGAGCAGACAAGAGTCCTGTGTGCACCACCAGTCTACAGTGAGGGTGTCCTGCCACCACCTCGTCCATACATACATACAGAGGTACGTCAGTGTTGGGAGACGACACTCGTCCATCATCCAACACAAAAGCGAAATCGTATTGTATGCTGCTTCTGCTTTCATGACATAAACAGATAATCCAGACATGAATGAGTGAAACCATAAACCTTCCTCAAAATACTGTTGCGTTTTGAGAGAAAAAAAAAGAAAAAAAAAATCTTGAACGATGAAGAAAGACAAGAGACACCAGAAGCGAGTTAACAACTGGAAAAGATAAAAAGCTGAAGATGTTGGTCGTTAACCATACGTTGCAAACATGATAAGATGACTGACTGTGTGGTGCTGGTGCAGCCAGAGCCATCATCACCAGTAGGTGCATATTAAACGCAGTTATATCATATAGCAAAGGTCATCAAAGGTATATTTTATAGTCGCTACTTTGATATATATATATATATATATATATATATATATATATATATATATATATATATATATATATATATATATATATATATATATATATATATATATGCACAAAATTGAATACGACAGCATATTTAGTTATCAATCTTCTTTCATGTATTTCTAATTTTCTCAGTATCAATCTACCATTAACTAGATGTTCAAACACCAGTTGTCCATCGTTATCCATTCATTTCAATCGAGCTTCCTCCCTCACAGAAGCGTCATCAAGACTATACAAAAAAAAAAGTAAAAAATAACGTCACAAAACAACATTTATATAAGAAACAAAGTTAGAAACACACACAGTGCACAGAACATAGAAAATAACGGAAAACACTATGAGTGATACAAGTGAACAATGTTATGACGGATAGTATGGGCTGCAACTTATATATGAAATATGGATACAGAAATATAGAAAAACTTACAGTAAATAGCCACTCGCTCCTGCCCCTCTCTCGCCTTTTACGATAAGCACGAAATACGCGGGCACTATTCCTTCTCCCCTAACACAAGGGATATATATATATATATATATATATATATATATATATATATATATATATATATATATATATATATATATATATACACACACGAATAACGTGCATATGAACGCGCACCTTCATAGAACATACAAACCTCCAACAGCCAGGATCGAACCCGGGATCCCTGTGCATAGGCGGGAATGCTACCGCTAGGCTATGGGCCCATAACCTAGCGGTAGCACAGGGGTCCCGGATTCGATCCTGGCTGTTGGAAGTTTGTATGATATATATATATATATATATATATATATATATATATATATATATATATATATATATATATATATATATATATATATATTCCTGGCGCTGCCTCGCTGAAGCAGGGGGTGGTGGTGCTGTTTCCTGTGGGGCGGGGTGGCGCCGGGAATGGATGGAAGCTGGCAAGTATGAATGTGTGCTGGTGTATATGTGTATATTTTTTGTGTATGTATGGATATGTATGCGTATGTGCGTGTATGGGCCATTCTTCGTCTGTTTCCTGATGCTACCATGCTGACGCGGGAAACGGCGATCAAGTATAAGTATAAAAAAGATATGAAGGTGAAGTCAGAGATCACTCAGGTAACAAAACCTGACCTTACTACTCAGGTCACTACGGGCGAGTCAGGTCACCGTCACTGCCTGCTTCACTACCGTGTAAGATGCGATCCCATTGGCTTCTGAAGATGTGATGAAATACACGAAAGCGCTTAAGCAAATTTTCTTGGAATGATTTTCCTTCGTGGCCTACGAGTTCATCTCTGATCGTTACGCGTCTGCTTCGTGAATATATATATATATATATATATATATATATATATATATATATATATATATATATATATATATATATATATATATATTTTTTTTTTTTTTTTTCATACTATTCGCCATTTCCCGCGACAGCGAGGTAGCGTTAAGAACAGAGGACTGGGCCTTTGAGGGAATATCCTCACCTGGCCCTTTTCTCTATTCCTTCTTTTGGAAAAAAAAAAAAAAAAAAAAAAAAAACGAGAGGGGAGGATTTCCAGCCCCCCGCTCCCATATATATATATATATATATATATATATATATATATATATATATATATATATATATATATATATATATATATATTGGAAAGGATCATACTTTTGCGCGTGATCAGGATATTCCTATGAGTCCACGGGAAAAATGAAACACGATAAGTTCCCTTGTGCACTTTCGTGTAATAATCACATCATCAGGGGAGACACAAGAGAGAAATATAATAGTCAGTTGATATACATCGAAGAGACGAAGCTAGGACGCCATTTGGTAAACATGTGATTGTCCAAAACATACAACGAGCGTTCATAAACTTATCATTTTACAAATTTTATCAACAATAAAGTTATCTAATTTGTATAGACCATCACTAATATTAAGATTATAATTCTTTGTGTATCTAATAATAGAAGATTCAATGTTATTTCTCTTGGTAACAGAGTTAGAGTTAATAACTGAGATGGCATTACTCCAGTCAATACAATGATCATAGTTTTTAACGTGAATAAACAAGGCATTTGATTCTTGTCCCGCTCTTATACTATATTTACGTTGCTTAAGTCTAACAGAAAGATCCTTACTAGTCTGACCAACATGAAATTTATCACAATTTCCACAAGGCACTTTACAGATGCATCCAAGAGAATTTTCTGGTGAATTCCTGATTAAGATACTCTTTATAGTATTACTGTTGCTAAAGGCAACATTTACATTAAAGGATTTAAGCAACATGGGAAGTAAAGTAAAATTATCATCAAAAGGGAGAACTAAAAGATTCTTGGTGTCAATGGGAGGTTTGGGCTCAACTCTATAACTTAAGGGATTTATCAATGAAAGATCTAGGGTACTTTAACTTAGATCCAATAGAATATATCTTCTCAAACTCATCATCAATAAACTCTGGACTGCAAATACGTATTGCAAATACGTATTTGCAGTCCAGAGTTTATTGATGATGACTTTCTGGACTACATATAGGCAGTTTTCGACTCACAGGAGTCACCATCTTCTGCCTTCCAGGAAAGTCTGCTTTGATACCATCTTGTGTGAGGGAAGGAGACACATGCCATCTAGTGGTGCAGCCACACAAATTACTCACTGTCTTATAGGTCAGTGTTTACTGTGGTGCAGAGGTTTACATGTGTTATACACGACCTCTTCTCTACACCCATACATGCCTATGGCTCACAGCTGTCTATTTGTGAGTATCAACCCACTTGATTTGACACACTCTTCCTCAATACAACATCTTACACCCTGGGAGTGATGCTGGCCTGCACTTTAGCTCGCAGTTTCCATTGGTTTTACAACTAGGCGCAACAAATCAGCTCTTCCCGCTTCTCGGCAATGATCTCTCTCTCTCTCTCTCTCTCTCTCTCTCTCTCTCTCTCTCTCTCTCTCTCTCTCTCTCTCTCTCTCTCTCTCTCTCTCTCTCTCTCCAACTTTATGAACACCTTACCGGCCAGTCCAGTGTTGCCACACACACACACAAACACACCCTCCCTTCAACATACAATGGAAGATCCTTCAACAGTCTCACTTCTCTCTTGTGTTGTACTATTAACCCTCATGCTTACCACGGCCTGCATACAGTGTTTCCAGGAAACAAATCTCCTTCCAACCACTCAGGTAAGAGGGAACGCTGTAAGACACAAATTTGCATATCAAATCAGTTCAGGTCAGTAAGATTAGGATACACAGGTCAGGTCAGTAAGGATTAGGATACACAGGTCAAGGATGAGGGGACAACCTTACCACAATAATAGCACGTTGAACATATCATTACCTGGAACTGGATGTAAAAAGTGACACAAAATGAGCAATAACTAAAATGAAATAAAAAAAAGTATTGTGAAAAATGACGGAAGTGTGAAGTTAAAAGTCGATGGGTCAATTACATATGTTAATTTGGATAACTCGGATATGGCTGGTCGAAGTATACGAGAGATTAACAAAGAAAAGAAATTACGAGAATTCTCAAGGTTAAATATTAAGAAGAAACTGAATATAAACATAAACCCACAGAAAATGGAAAGGCATGAATTCCATTTAATGTGGTTTTATTGGATTTATCCCACACGGTAGTACTGTGGATATATCAAACACAGGTATTTTATATATATATATATATATATATATATATATATATATATATATATATATATATATATATATATATATATATATACACACGAAGGAATAGTAGTTCCAACAATATCATATGGTTGTGAGGCAAGGGCTATAGATAGGGTCTGTATGGAGGAGGGTGGATGTGTTGGAAATTTCATGTTTAAGGACAATAGAACAAAATAGATTCACGTCGTATGTGGGTAAATATTGGTTCAGGAACAGGGTAGTAGATCTATGGAACAAGCTGACAAATGCAGTCGTGGAAACTAGGTCTTTAGGTAGCTTTAAACAAAGTTCGGATGTGTTTATGGGTTTAGGTGGTTGGTGGTAGGGTGGACAAACTCAGGACCTGCCTCGCACTGGCCAATAGACGTCTTGCAGTGTCGTCACTTCGTAAGGTTTTATGTTGTAATATATGGTGTGAGGTGGTTTGATCGAGTAAATAATGAAAGAGTAAGAGATGTGTGGTAATAAAAAGAGTATGGTTGAGAGAGCAGAAGAGAGTTTGTTAAAATGGTATGGACATATGGAGAGAATGAGTTAGGAGGAAAAGGTTGAGAAAGAGGATATATGTGTCAGAGGCGGAGGGAACAAGAAGCAGGAGACCAAATTGGAGGTGGAGGGATGGAGTGAAAAAGATTTTGAGCGATCGGGGCCTGAACATGCAAGAGGGTGAGAGGCATGCAAGGAAAGAGAGTGAACTGGAACAATGTGGTATACCAGGGTCGACGTGCTGTTAATGGACTGAACCAGGGCAAGCGAAACGTCTGGGGTAAACCATGGAAAGTTTTGTGGGCCTAGATGTCGATAGAGAGCTGTGGTTTCGGTGCATTACACATGGCAGCTAGAGACTAAGTGTGAACGAATGTGGCCTTTTTTCTGCTTTCCTGGCGCTACTTCGCTGACGCATGGGGTGGCGATGCTGTTTCCTGTGGGAAGGGGTGGCGCCGAGAATGGATGAAGGCAATCAAGCATGAATACGTACATGTATATATATGTATATGGCTGTGTATGTGTATGTATATGTGTATATGATATGTATATATATGTATATGTGTGTGTGTGTGTGTGTGTTGATATGTATAAGTAAGTGTATATAGGTGTATGTATGTATATGAGTGGATTGTTTTTTCTTCGTCTGTTTCCTGGCACTACCTTGTTGATGAGGGAAACGGCGATCAAGTATAACATCATATATATATATATATATATATATATATATATATATATATATATATATATATATATATATATATATATATTCATTCTGTGTAAGCCTCTAAAGTCTATCGAGGTTATCCGGAATACAAAGATATTCTTCAACTGATGCTTATTTCCGACCCAAAATTGATAGTTTCTTGTGAACACTTGCAGAGGTGCAGAGACCCAGCCGTACCGTACCTGCAGCTGCACCATTAGTTTTACGCTAAGACACAGATACCTCAGTACAGTCTGCGGCCTATTACATGGTTTGACCTGCATGGTCGGTACTCATAGGTGACGTCCACCTTGTCTGTGGCTCAAGACTCGTCAAGTTTGTGGAACAAATCTCGGGCGTTACACATACTTTCCTCGGACACCACACCAAGGTGCCTCAACCTGTCATCAGTGGTGCACGGTGTACTGCTGCCTCTCGCCTCCTGAGGTAAGAGCATCATAACCTCTGCCTACACTATAATACCTGACTAACAGATACGTATAAATCATATATGACTTCCTTTCTCTTGCACCTAACTGGTTCTCTTACCTACAAAAGTAATTAAGTAATTTGTGGAGTTTAATTCACATGTTTCCTCATGCCTGGAAATTATCATTGTTCATAAAAGTAAATAAACTTTGGTGTGGTGTAAAGAACTTTACTATTGAGGTTGTTGCCGCAAGTCGCCAATTGTGTCCTGGTTCTTTTTTCCCCACTCGTATGTACCCACTCGTATGTACCCACTCGTATGTACCCACTCGTATGTACCCACTCGTATGTACCCACTCGTATGCACCCACTCGTATGTACCCACTTGTATGTACCCACTCGTATGCACCCACTCGTATGTACCCACTCGTATGTACCCACTTGTATGTACCCACTCGTATGTACCCACTCGTATGTACCCACTTGTATGTACCCACTCGTATGTACCCACTCGTATGTACCCACTTGTATGTACCCACCCGTATGTACCCACTCGTATGTACCCACTTGTATGTACCCACTCGTATGCACCCACTCGTATGTACCCACTTGTATGTACCCACTCGTATGCACCCACTCGTATGTACCCACTCGTATGTACCCACTCGTATGTACCCACTCGTATGTACCCACTTGTATGCACCCACTCGTATGTACCCACTTGTATGTACCCACTCGTATGCATCCACTCGTATGTACCCACTCGTATGTACCCACTCGTATGTACCCACTTGTATGTACCCACTCGTATGTACCCACTCGTATGTACCCACTTGTATGTACCCACTCGTATGTACCCACTCGTATGTACCCACTTGTATGTACCCACTCGTATGCACCCACTCGTATGTACCCACTCGTATGTACCCACTGTATGACCCACTCGTATGTACCCACTCGTATGTACCCACTTGTATGTACCCACTCGTATGTACCCACTCGTATGCACCCACTTGTATGTACCCACTTGTATGTACCCACTCGTATGTACCCACTCGTATGTACCCACTTGTATGTACCCACTCGTATGCACCCACTCGTATGTATCCACTCGTATGTACCCACTTGTATGTACCCACTCGTATGTACCCACTCGTATGTACCACTCGCTAGTACCCCACTCGTATGTACCCACTCGTATGTACCCACTCGTATGTACCCACTTGTATGTACCCACTGTATGACCCACTCGTATGTACCACTTGTATGCTACCCACTGTATGTACCCACTCGTATGTACCCACTCGTATGTATCCACTCGTATGTACCCACTTGTATGTACCCACTCGTATGCACCCACTCGTATGCACCCACTCGTATGTACCCACTTGTATGTACCCACTCGTATGTACCCACTCGTATGTATCCACTCGTATGTACCCACTTGTATGTACCCACTCGTATGTACCCACTCGTATGTATCCACTCGCGTGTACCCACTTGTATGTACCCACTCGTATGTACCCACTCGTATGTACCCACTCGTATGTACCCACTTGTATGTACCCACTCGTATGTACCCACTTGTATGTATCCACTCGTATGTACCCACTTGTATGTACCCACTCGTATGTGCCCACTCGTATGTATCCACTCGTATGTGCCCACTCGTATGTATCCACGTCGTATGTACCCACTCGTATGTGCCCACTCGTATGTACCCACTCGTATGTACTCACTCGTATGTACCCACTCGTATGTACCCACTCGTATGTACCCACTTGTATATACCTACTCCTCCACACCGACTTCTCTCCTCTGCTGCTGTTGTCATACAGCAACAAATAAATGCTCCATTTCAGAGTCCAATTTTGACTCTATATGTGAATGATATTCCAACACAGCCATGAGCAGTATAGCAGAGATCTGGCTACCATTCACACACACACACACACACACACACACACACACACACACAAACACACACCACGAAACAGCTTTCTCAATGTGAGCACCTCACCTATGCTGCTGCCCCGTGCTGTTCTGCCCTGCCCTGCCCCACGTCTACCCTTTGCTATGCTGCCCTGCCCTGTCCTGCCCTGTGCTGTGCTGTGCTACCCTGCTCTGCGTCTGCCCTGTACTGTGCTGCCCTGCCCTGTGCTGTGCTGCCCCTACGTCTGCCCTTTGCTATGCTGCCCTGCCCTGTGCTGTGTTGTGCTGCCCTGCTCTGCGTCTGCCCTGTACTATGCTGCCCTGCCCTGTGCTGTGTTGTGCTGCCCTGCTCTGCGTCTGCCCTGTACTGTGCTGCCCTGCCCTGTGCTGAGCTGCCCTGCCCTGTGTCTGCCCTGCCCTGTGCTGTCCTGCCCTACCCTGTGTTGTGGTGTCCCGACCTGCCCTTTGCTCTGTGCTGTGCTGTCCTGCGCTGCCCTATGCTAGGCTGTGCTGCCCTGCCCTGCCCTGTGCTGTGTTGTGCTGTACTGCCCTGTGTCTCCCCTGTGTTATTCTGTCCTGCCCTGTGTCTGCCTTGTGCTGTACTGCCCTGCCCTGTGCTGTGTTGTGCTGTACTGCCGTGTCTCCCCTGTGTTATTCTGTCCTGCCCTGTATCTGCTTTGTGCTATGCTGTCCTGCCCTGTGCTGTGTTGTGCTGTACTGCCCTGCCCTGTGCTGTGTTGTGCTGTACTGCCCTGTGTCTCCCCTGTGTTATTCTGTCCTGCCCAGTGTCTGCCTTGTGCTGTGCTGCCCTGCCCTGTGCTGTGTTGTGCTGTACTGCCCTGCCCTGTGCTGTGTTGTGCTGTACTGCCCTGTGTTATTCTGTCCTGCCCTGTGTCTGCCTTGTGCTGTGCTGCCCTGCCCTGTGCTGTGTTGTGCTGTACTGCCCTGTGTCTCCCCTGTGTTATTCTGTCCTGCTCTGTATCTGCCTTGTGCTGTGCTGCCCTGCCCTGTGCTGTGTTGTGCTGTACTGCCCTGTGTCTCCCCTGTGTTATTCTGTCCTGCTCTGTATCTGCCTTGTGTTGTGCTGCCCTGTCCTGTGCTGTGTTGTGCTGTGCTGCCCTGCCCTGTGCTGTGTTGTGCTGTACTGCCCTGTGTCTCCCCTGTGTTATTCTGTCCTGCTCTGTATCTGCCTTGTGTTGTGCTGCCCTGTCCTGTGCTGTGTTGTGCTGTACTGCCCTGCCCTGTGCTGTGTTGTGCTGTACTGCCCTGTGTCTCCCCTGTGTTATTCTGTCCTGCCCAGTGTCTGCCTTGTGTTGTGCTGCCCTGCCCTGTATCTGTCCTGTGCTGTGCTGCCCTATGCTGTGCTGCCATGTCCTGCCCAGTGTCTGCCTTTTGCTATGCTACCCTGCTCTGTGTCTGCCTTGTGCTGTGCTGTCCTGCCATGTGTCTGTCCCGTGCTGTGTTGTTCTGCCCGTGCGCTGTCTGCCTTGTGCTGTGCTGCATTGCCCTGTGCTGTGTTGTCCTGCCCTGACCTGTGTCTGCCCTGTACTGTGCTGTCCTGCCGTGCCCTGTGCTGTGCTGTCCCGCCCTGCCCTTTGTCCGCTCTGTGCTGTGCTGCGCTGTCCTGCCGTGCCCTGTGCTGTGTTGTGCTGCCCTGCCCCGCCCTTTGCTCTGTGCTGTGCTGTGCTGTCCTGCGCTACCCTGTGCTGTGTTGTGCTGCCCTGTGCTGTGTTGTGCTGTCCTGCCCTGTGTCCGCCCTGTGCTGTGTTGTCCTGCCCTGTGTCCGCCCTGTGCTGTGTTGTCCTGCCCTGTGTCTGTCCTGTGCTGTGCTGTCCTGCCCTGTGTCCGCCCTGTGCTATGCTGTCCTGCCCTGTGTCCGCCCTGTGCTGTGTTGTCCTGCCCTGTGTCCGCCCTGTGCTGTGTTGTCCTGCCCTGTGTCTGTCCTGTGCTGTGTTGTTCTGCCCTGTGTCTTACCTTTACTATGCTGCCCTGTGCTGTGTTGTCCTGCCCTGTGTCCGCCCTGTGCTGTGCTGTCCTGCCCTGTGTCCGCCCTGTGCTGTGTTGTCCTGCCCTGTGTCCGCCCTGTGCTGTGCTGTCCTGCCCTGTGTCTGTCCTGTGCTGTCCTGCCTTGTCCTGTGTCTGCCCTGTGCTGTACCGTGCTGCCCTGCCCTGTGCTGTGATGTCCTGCCGTGTGCTGTCCTTCCCTGTGTCCGACCTGTGCTGTGTTGTCCTGCCCTGTGTCCGCCCTGTGTTGTGCTGTCCTGCCCTGTGTCTGCCCTGTGCTGTGTTGTCCTGCCCTGTGTCCGCCCTGTGCTGTGCTGTCCTGCCCTGTGTCTGCCCTGTGCTGTGCTGTCCTGCCCTGTGTCCGCCCTGTGCTGTGCTGTCCTGCCCTGTGTCTGCCCTGTGCTGTGCTCCACTGCCCTATTCTATGCTGCCATACCCTACACAGGACAGACACAAGGCAAGGCAGAGCAGCACAGCACAGGGCAGGACAGCACAGCACAGGGCAGGACAGCACAGCACAGGGCGGACACAGGGCAGGACAGCACAGCACAGGGCAGGACAGGACAGCACAGGGCAGGACAGCACAGCACAGGGCGGACACAGGGCAGGACAGCACAGCACAGGGCAGGACAGCACAGCACAGGGCAGACACAGAGCAGGACAGCACAGCACAGGGCAGGACAGCACAGCACAGGGCAAGACAGCACAACACAGGGCAGGACAGCACAGCACAGGGCGGACACAGGGCAGGACAGCACAGCACAGGGCGGACACAGAGCAGGACAGCACAGCACAGGGCAGACACAGAGCAGGACAGCACTGCACAGGGTGGGCACAGGGCAGGACAGCACAGCACAGGGCAGACACAGGGCAGGACAGCACAGCACAGGACAGGGTAGACATAGGGCATGGCAGGGCAGCACAGAGGAACACAGCACAGGATAGTGCAGGGCAGCACAGGACAGCACAGCACAGCAAAGGGCAGAGCAGGGCAGCACAGCGTAGGGTAAACATAAGGCATGGCAGGGCAGCACAGGGCAACACAGCACAGGACAATACAGGACAGGGCAGCACAGCACAGGGCAGAGCAGGGCAGCACAGCACAGGACAGAACAGGGCAGCACAGCACAGGGCAGAGCAGGGCAGCACAGCACAGGGAAGACAGGGCAGCACAGCACAGGGCAGAGCAGGGCAGCACAGCACAGGGCAGAGCAGGGCAGCACAGTACAGGGCATAGCAGGGCAGCACAGCACAGGGCAGAGAAGGGCAGCACTGCACAGGACAGGCAGAGCAGGGCAGCAGAGCACAGGGCAGAGCAGGGCAGCACAGCACAGGCAGAGCAGGCAGCACAGCACAGGGCAGAACAGGGCAGCACAGCACAGGGCAGAGCAGGGCAGCACAGCACAGGGCAGAGCAGGGCAGCACAGCACAGGGCAGAGCAGGGCAGCACAGCACAGGGCAGAGCAGGGCAGCACAGCACAGGGCAGAGCAGGGCAGCACAGCACAGGGCAGAGCAGGGCAGCACAGCACAGGGCAGAGCAGGGCAGCACAGCACAGGGCAGAGCAGGGCAGCACAGCACAGGGCAGAGCAGGGCAGCACAGCACAGGGCAGAGCAGGGCAGCACAGCACAGGGCAGAGCAGGGCAGCACAGCACAGGGCAGAGCAGGGCAGCACAGCACAGGGCAGAGCAGGGCAGCACAGCACAGGGCAGAACAGGGCAGCACAGCACAGGGCAGAGCAGGGCAGCACAGCACAGGGCAGAGCAGGGCAGCACAGCACAGGGCAGATCAGGGCAGCACAGCACAGGGCAGAGCAGGGCAGCACAGCACAGGGCAGAGCAGGGCAGCACAGCACAGGGCAGAGCAGGGCAGCACAGCACAGGGCAGAGCAGGGCAGCACAGCACAGGGCAGAGCAGGGCAGCACAGCACAGGGAAGAGCAGGGCAGCACAGCACAGGGCAGAACAGGGCTGCACAGCACAGGGCAGAGCAGGGCAGCACAGCACAGGGCAGAACAGGGCAGCAAAGCACAGGGCAGAGCAGGGCAGCACAGCACAGGGCAGAGCAGGGCAGCACAGCACAGGGCAGAACAGGGCAGCAAAGCACAGGGCAGAGCAGGGCAGCACAGCACAGGGCAGAGCAGGGCAGCACAGCACAGGGCAGGATAGGGCAACACAGTACAGCACAGGGCAGGGCAGCACAGCACAGGGCAGAACAGGGGAGCACAGCACAGGGCAGAGCAGGGCAGCACAGCACAGGGCAGAACAGGGCAGCAAAGCACAGGGCAGAGCAGGGCAGCAAATCACAGGGCAGAGCAGGGCAGCACAGCACAGGGCAGGATAGGGCAACACAGTACAGGGCAGAGCAGGGCAGCACAGCACAGGGCATAGCAGGGCAGCACAGCACAGGGCAGAGCAGGGCAACACAGCACAGGGAAGACAGGGCAGGATAGGGCAACACAGCACAGGGAAGACAGGGCAGGATAGGGCAACACAGCACAGGGAAGACAGGGCAGGATAGGGCAACAGTACAGCACAGGGCAGGGCAGCACAGCACACTACAGAGCTAGGGCAGGATAGCACAGCGCAGCACGGGGCAGACAAAGGAGAACATCTGCAGGAAGTGAAGTGTTTCACATAACTGGGGTGAACATGGTAGCGAATGGATCATGGAAGCGGGAGTGACTTGGAGGGTGGTTGAGGGAGCGAAGGTCTGGGAGCACTGAAGAACGTGAGGAAAGAGAGATCAGCATCTGAGAGGTCGAGAATAGGTATGTATGAAGGTAGAATTGTCCCAACAATATCATATGGACGCGAGTCATGTGCTATGCGGAGAAGGGTGAATGTGTTGGAAATGAAATGTTTGAGGACAATATGTGGTGTGAGGTGGTTTGATCGAGTAAGGAATGAGAGATGTGTGGTAATACAAAGTCTGGCTGAGAGAGCAGAAGAGGGCGTGTTGAAATGGTTTGGACATAAAAAGAGAACGAATGGAGAGAGGTTGACAAGAAGAGATGTGTGCCAGAAGTGAAGGGAACAAGAAG
>NC_092229.1:17300393-17452893 GCF_036320965.1 Panulirus ornatus
ATGAACACCACTGTCATATGAACACCACTCATGAACACGTCACATCAACACCACTGTCATATCAACACCACCGTCATATCAACACCATTGTCACATCAACACCACTCATATAAACACCACATCAACACCACTGTCATCAACACCAGTCATATCAACACCAGTCACATCAACACCAGTCATAACACCACTGTCACATCAGCACCTGTCATAATACCACTGATACATCAACACCACTGTCATATCAACACCATCATCACATCAACACCACATCAACACCAATGTCACATGAACCCCACTGTCACATCAACACTCATATCAACGTCATATAACACCATTGTCACATCAACACGTCATAACACCAATGTCATATCAACACCAACATCACATCAACGCCAGTGTAACCCCCCCCCCCCCCCGAATCAAATATCATACCAAACCACAGTTAAGATCACTGAGGTAAGTCAGTCCTCACAATGATCCTCCACACTCAGGCCTCTCCATACCGTCATCATCATCCTCACTGTCACCATCACCCGGGCCTCCAGGCTCAAACGTGTTAACCCTTCAACATCTGCTGATGAAGGAGGTGACTGCTGAGTTGTGGTGTGTGTGTGTGTGTGTGTGTGTGTGTGTGTGTGTGTGTGTGTACGGTGAGGGAGTCTCACACTCGTGCAGCCCACTATATTCTCATTATTCAGTTTATCCCAGTCATTGCATCACATTGCGTTTACATCCTCTCTATACAGACATCTTTCATAACATGGCGTCAGGCTGTTCTCTTCCCGCAGCCTGCAGTAACCTGTGCATTATCCACATCACGAAGCCGATCTAAAAACAAAGGTTTTGATCAGGTCACACTTCACTCTTCTCTCCTCCATGGTTTGACAAATCTACGGCTTCTTGCCTTTCCCTATAACTCTGTTTGTAAATAAATGAAGAACGGATTATTGAATTTAGGCAAGAATTCACCTGATCATAAACATTTATTATATAACTTGGAGTCATAACAATAACTAGTAACCACAAGAGAGCTTCAAAGCAAGGTGGGTCTAGACACTTCAACACTTTAGATAAACACGTCTAAGGTACGTACGTACGTGTGCTAAATGGCATATATATATATATATATATATATATATATATATATATATATATATATATATATATATATATATATATATATAGTGTTACAGAGCAAGTCCTATGGTTTATATGTTATGTATGTACTCATGATTAGGGCCAAGCCACAGTAATATACCAGTTGTTATACACCTAAGAGAAATGTAAGCTTTATGCTTGCTTAGCTGTGGACTTGTTCATGAATTGTTGATGTGTGTGTGTGTGTGTGTGTGTGTGTGTGTGTGTGTGTGTGTGTGCCCATTACCTGAATTAAGTAGGTGCCTATTATCTGAGGTGAGTGGGTCCCCACTACCTGCGAAGGACAATATGTCCACCTGGTGGTAATGGTCCAGACCAGCTTCTAGGGTGGATTTATGCGTAGCGGGAGGGATTTATGCGTAGCGGAGGGATTGTTGTAAGTGTGGGATTATCATGATGTGGGTGGAGGAATATTTGATGAGCGGGCATTAATATGATAGTGGCGGACAATGGTTTTCCTCACTGAAGAGTCTTGTGTCAGAGGCAGGACTTGTGAGGTATATCTTGGTAGCAGGACTGACTGTGTTATTGATGGAGAGTTATTCTATACTGAAGAGAAGGTCGGACAAGGTAAAAAAGATAGATATATGTATTACTTGAGGATGTACTACATGTAACTGATGGACTCTGTCAGTGGAAGCAATGGTGAGTTATCAAATGATAGGACATGATTTACGTTCCAACAAGTGTATCTGGCAGTCATCAAATCCTTATGTTTATCATCATATTTTTCCACAAATATGAATCAATATCTAAGGAGGGATTTATGTGGTGAAGGAAGTATTTATGGTATAGAGAAAAAAAATTAAGAGAAGTTTGCACACGTTAGTTTTCAAGACATCATGTATTAATGCACGGAAACTAGAACACACTAGCCATGACTAAGTTTAAGAAACAGGCTTCAACAAGATTCCCAGTGTCTGTTGCTGTCTGAGTACCTTCCTACTTCATGGTACGTGCTCTCTCTCTCTCTCTCTCTCTCTCTCTCTCTCTCTCTCTCTCTCCCGTATACCACGTCGATCCAACTCTATCTCATGAACACTTCTCAACCTCCCGAATAATTAGGCCCCGATACCTCAACGCCTGTATTCATCCATCCTTGTCTGCCACCCCCTACTCCACCTTCGCTCCACTTCTGACACGTAGATTCTCTCAGTTCATCTCTCATCTCTCATCGTCTCCATACGTCCCGACCACTGCGACACATGGTGGTCAGCCCTCTCTACTCTATCCCATGATTACCTCTGGCCTTTGACCTTGGCCATAATGGTCAGGTCAAACGGCCGGTAATATCTTAGTGGTAAGTGTCGTGCTTTTATGCTCCAGGGGTCGTGGGGTGGGTGAAGGATTGCGACGCGTGTACTTAAGACACTTGTGGCCTCAGCTGAAGGTGTAACGCGTGAGTGGCCGGAAGTGTGAGTTACAGAAAGGATTATATGTTCATGTGAGACTTGAATGGTTCGTTGAGGGAATTAATGTGTGGTGTGAGCTACTGGTTACTGTGGGACTGATGTGCGGGTGGAAGAACTGAACAAAGGAATGAGCACTTGCGACACAAAGTGACGTTAGGTTTATGAGTTCGTGACTGAACACTTGTGGCTGTGGGATTTATGATAGGATTTTACACGAAGTTGGAGATTTACTCGTAAATGAATACATGTCCTGTGACACTTTGTAGGGGGTTCCTATTTCTGTGAATCAATTAATGTTTCGGGAGGCCTTGATGTCTACTTGATTATCGATCAGTATGTCTTGTGTGTGTGTGTGTGTGTGTGTGTGTGTGTGTGTGTGTGTGTGTGTGTGTGTGTGTGTGTGTGATCACCGGGTCTGTGCAAGGATTTCTGTGTTTGTAAGGCAGTGTGTTACTGAGGGACTTTGTGCCTTGGTATGAGGAGTTGTGTGGAGTATCCATGTTGTGGGAGCGGATACTTGGTGACCTGAAGGATGGTTGTGAAAGGATTGATTAGCTCGTGAAAGGTAATAAGGTCGTGACGGGATTAATAAGGTTGTGACGGGATTAATAAGGTTGTGACGGGATTAATAAGGTCGTGACGGGATTAATAAGGTTGTGACGGGATTAATAAGGTTGTGACGGGATTAATAAGGTTATGACGGGATTAATAAGGTTGTGACGGGATTAATAAGGTCGTGACGGGATTAATAAGGTCGTGACGGGATTAATAAGGTTGTGACGGGATTAATAAGGTCGTGACGGGATTAATAAGGTTGTGACGGGATTAATAAGGTTGTGACGGGATTAATAAGGTTGTGACGGGATTAATAAGGTCGTGACGGGATTAATAAGGTCGTGACGGGATTAATAAGGTTGTGACGGGATTAATAAGGTCGTGACGGGATTAATAAGGTTGTGACGGGATTAATAAGGTTGTGACGGGATTAATAAGGTTGTGACGGGATTAATAAGGTCGTGACGGGATTAATAAGGTCGTGACGGGATTAATAAGGTTGTGACGGGATTAATAAGGTCGTGACGGGATTAATAAGGTTGTGACGGGATTAATAAGGTCGTGACGGGATTAATAAGGTCGTGACGGGATTAATAAGGTTGTGACGGGATTAATAAGGTTGTGACGGGATTAATAAGGTTGTGACGGGATTAATAAGGTTGTGACGGGATTAATAAGGTCGTGACGGGATTAATAAGGTTGTGACGGGATTAAGGTCGTGACGGGATTAATAAGGTCGTGACGGGATTAATAAGGTTGTGACGGGATTAATAAGGTCGTGACGGGATTAATAAGGTCGTGACGGGATTAATAAGGTCGTGACGGGATTAATAAGGTCGTGACGGGATTAATAAGGTTGTGACGGGATTAATAAGGTCGTGACGGGATTAATAAGGTTGTGACGGGATTAATAAGGTCGTGACGGGATTAATAAGGTCGTGACGGGATTAATAAGGTCTGTGACGGGATTAATAAGGTCGTGACGGGATTAATAAGGTTGTGACGGGATTAATAAGGTCGTGACGGGATTAATAAGGTCGTGACGGGATTAATAAGGTTGTGACGGGATTAATAAGTCGTGACGGGATTAATAAGGTCGTGACGGGATTTAATAAGGTCGTGACGGATAATAAGGTCGTGACGGGATTAATAAGGTCGTGGACGGGATTAATAAGGTCGTGACGGGATTAATAAGGTCGTGACGGGATTAATAAGGTGTGACGGGATTAATAAGGTTGTGACGGGATTAATAAGGTCGTGACGGGATTAATAAGGTCGTGACGGGATTAATAAGGTTGTGACGGGATTAATAAGGTCGTGACGGGATTAATAAGGTTGTGACGGGGATTAATAAGGTCGTGACGGGATTAATAAGGTCGTGACGGGATTAATAAGGTCGTGACGGGATTAATAAGGTTGTGACGGGATTAATAAGGTCGTGACGGGATTAATAAGGTTGTGACGGGATTAATAAGGTCGTGACGGGATTAATAAGGTTGTGACGGGATTAATAAGGTCGTGACGGGATTAATAAGGTTGTGACGGGATTAATAAGGTAATGACGGGATTTCATGTTAAGGTATACAACTATATCAGGTCAAGAATCGTGTTCGTGTTGGGATTCATACACCATCAGGGATTCCCTGTGTCCCTACACGGTTCACTACCACAGGGATGGCAGTCCTGCCTTCACTTGTGAATTAATGGCTTTACTCGAGAGTAATTCTGTATGATTAAGGGCATGTATTCTGGCGGTATGTTATCCGTGAGGAGAACATTATGTTCCAGTGGAAAAACAGTCCAGGTGGGCTGTGGGATTTGTTCATGAAGAACTATGTATCTGTGTACCAGGGAAACCTTGTGGATTTGTGTGTTTGGGGGATTTATGGATCTGTCTTCCTACTGTATCTTGTGGATTGGTGTTTTTAGCGTTATTTACGAAATAATGGGTTCCTGAAAGACATAAATTTGTTCGGTTATATATATATATATATATATATATATATATATATATATATATATATATATATATATATATATATATATATATATATATATATATATAGATATAGATAGATAGATAGACATAATGTCCCGAGAATAATTTGTGTTTCTGTGGACTTACAGATCTGTATTTCTCTTGTGACATGTGTTGGATAAGGGATTAGTATTACGGGCTTCGTCCCCTGTTGTATTCCTGATGCATGAAGGATTTATGCTGTATTACTGATAGTTTATGTATACCAATATTGTAGTTTATGTATACCAATATTGTAGTTTATGTATACCAATATTGTAGTTTATGTATACCAATATTGTAGTTGCTGAAGAACGTGTCAGTCACACTTTACCTTCACGGTAAATATGTTTCAGATTATGATGATCATCTCAATCAAGGTGAATCATTATCTTGTCTCTTGATATAATTCCCTTATGAATATCCCCTCCCAGCTCAAGTGGTGGGACCTCTGCCCCTCCCAGCTCAAGTGGTGGGACCTCTGCCCCTCCCAGCTCAAGTGGTGGGACCTCTGCCCCTCCCAGCTCAAGTGGTGGGACCTCTGCCCCTCCCAGCTCAAGTGGTAGGACCCCCAACCCTCCCAGCTCAAGTGGTAGGACCTCTGCCCCTCCCAGCTCAAATGGTGGGACCTCCGACCCTCCCAGCTCAAGTGGTGGGACCTCTGCCCCTCCCAGCTCAAATGGTGGGACCTCTGCCCCTCCCAGCTCACATGGTGGGACCTCCGACCCTCTCAGCTCAAGTGGTGGGACCTCTGCCCCTCCCAGCTCAAGTGGTGGGACCTCTGCCCCTCCCAGCTCAAATGGTGGGACCTCTGCCCCTCCCAGCTCAAATAGTGGGACCTCTGCCGCTCCCAGCTCAAGTGATGGGACCTCTGCCCCTCCCAGCTCACATGGTAAGACCTCCGTCCCTCCCAACTCGAGTGGTGGGACCTCTGTCCCTCCCAGCTCACATGGTAAGACCTCCGTCCCTCCCAGCTCAAGTGGTGGGACCTCTGCTCCTCCCAGCTCACATGGTAAGACCTCCGTCCCTCCCAACTCAAGTGGTGGGACCTCTGTCCCTCCCAGCTCACATGGTAAGACCTCTGCCCCTCCCAGCTCAAGTGGTGAGACCTCTGCCCCTCCCAGCTCAAGTGATAGAACCTCTGCCCCTCCCAGCTCAAGTGGTGGGACCTCTGTCCCTCCCAGCTCAAGTGGTGGGACCTCTGTCCCTCCCAGCTCACACGGTAAGACCTCTGCCCCTCCCCGCTCAAATGGTGGGTCCTCTGCCCCTCCCAGCTCAAGTGGTGGGTCCTCTACCCCTCCCAGCTCAAGTGGTGGGACCTCTGCCCCTCCCAGCTCAAGTGGTGGGACCTCTGCCCCTCCCAGCTCAAGTGGTGGGACCTCTGCCTCTCCCAGCTCAAATGGTGGGACCTTTGCCCCTCCCAGCTCAAGTGATAGAACCTCTGCCCCTCCCAGCTCACATGGTAAGACCTCCGACCCTCCCAGCGCAAGTGGTGGGACCTCTGTCCCTCCTAGCTCACATGGTAAGACCTCTGCCTCTCCCAACTCACATGGTAAGACCTCCGTCCCTCCCAGCTCAAGTGGTAGGACCTCTGTCCCTCCCAGCTCACATGGTAAGACCTCTGCCCCTCCCAGCTCAAGTAGTAGGACCTCTGCCCCTCCCAGCTCAAGTGGTGGGACCTCTGCCCCTCCCAGCTCACATGGTAAGACCTCTGCCCCTCCCAGCTCACTTGGTGGGACCTCTGCCCCTCCCAGCTCAAGTGGTGGGACCTCTGCCCCTCCCAGCTCAAGTGGTGGGACCTCTGCCCCTCCCAGCTCACATGGTAAGACCTCTGCCCCTCCCAGCTCAAGTGGTAGGACCTCTGCCCCTCCCAGCTCAAGTGGTGAGACCTCTGTCCCTCCTAGCTCACATGGTAAGACCTCTGCCCCTCCCCGCTCAAATGGTGGGACCTTTGCCCCTCCCAGCTCAAGTGGTGGGACCTCCGTCACTCCCAGCTCACATGGTAAGACCTCCGTCCCTCCCAGCTCAAATGGTGGGACCTTTGCCCCTCCCAGCTCAAGTGATAGAACCTCTGCCCCTCCCAGCTCACATGGTAAGACCTCCGTCCCTCCCAGCTCACATGGTAAGACCTCCGTCCCTCCCAGCTCAAGTGGTGGGACCTCTGCCCCTCCCAGCTCACATGGTAAGACCTCCGTCCCTCCCAGCTCAAGTGGTGGGACCTCTGCCCCTCCTAGCTCACATGGTAAGACCTCTGCCCCTCCCAGCTCAAATGGTGGGACCTCCGACCCTCCCAGCTCAAGTGGTAGGACCTCTGCCCCTCCCAGCTCAAATGGTGGGACCTCTGCCCCTCCCAGCTCAAGTGGTGGGACCTCTGCCCCTCCCAGCTCACATGGTAAGACCTCTGCCCCTCCCAGCTCACATGGTAAGACCTCCGTCCCTCCCAGCTCAAGTGGTAGGACCTCTGCCCCTCCCAGCTCACATGGTAAGACTTCCGTCCCTCCCAGCTCAAGTGGTGGGACCTCTGCCCCTCCTAGCTCACATGGTAAGACCTCCGTCCCTCCCAGCTCAAGTGGTGGGACCTCTGTCCCTCCCAGCTCACATGGTAAGACCTCCGTCCCTCCCAGCTCACATGATAAGACCTCCGTCCCTCCCAGCTCAAGTGGTGGGACCTCCGTCCCTCCCAGCTCACATGGTAAGACCTCCGTCCCTCCCAGCTCACATGGTAAGACCTCCGTCCCTCCCAGCTCACATGGTAAGACCCCCGTCCCTCCTAGCTCAAGTGGTGGGACCTCCGTCCCTCCCAGCTCACATGGTAAGACCCCCGTCCCTCCTAGCTCAAGTGGTGGGACCTCTGCCTCTCCGAGCGTAAGTTGTGGGACCTCTGCCCCTCCCAGCTTAAGTGGTGGGACCTCTGCCCCTCCCAGCTTAAGTGGTGAGACCTCCGCCCCTCCCAGCTTAAGTGGTGGGACCTCTGCCCCTCCCAGCTTAAGTGGTGGGACCTCTGCCCCTCCCAGCTTAAGTGGTGGGACCTCTGCCCCTCCCAGCTTAAGTGGTGGGACCTCTGCCCCTCCCAGCTTAAGTGGTGGGACCTCTGCCCCTCCCAGTTTAAGTGGTGGGACCTCTGCCCCTCCCAGTTTAAGTGGTGGGACCTCTGCCCCTCCCAGCTTAAGTGGTGGGACCTCTGCCCCTCCCAGCTTAAGTGGTGGGACCTCTGCCCCTCCCAGTTTAAGTGGTGGGACCTCTGCCCCTCCCAGTTTAAGTGGTATGATCGCTGGTCCACCCAGCTTAAGTGGTGGGTCCCACTCCCTCCCCACAGTTCCCACTCCTGCCCTGCCCTGCCCCCACTAATTGTTACAGCATTAGCGTAAGAGACCACACACATACCAGCCAACGCCATTACGTTGGGTCGATGCTGTGGAAAGCTGCCTTATAAAAGAGCTTTGGGAACAGCGTCAGAAATGTGACTGATAATTACGGTAATAAAACAGAGGTGGTTTTGGCGGCCGCGGTCAACATTGATTGTCGATTTGCTCCGGATTTCCAGGTTGTGACGGTGGGCTGGGCTGGGCTGGTGGCTGGTTGTCTGGCTCATGTGTGTAATCATTGTGTAGTGGGAGGGAAGGAGGGAGGGCGCGGGTCATTCACTCAGCCCATATCTTAACCTCCGTGACACAGTGTCCCGAGTGTCTGTATGGTTACTGCCTCTTCACTCAGTGTGTTCCTCTAGTTCATCAGTCATATACTGGATCACACTCCTCTGGCTCGCCCAGTGTCATGTTGTCTCCTCTTCCTCCAGTCTCATAATAATGTGAGTCTTCCACATCCTCGCCTTCACTGAGGGTATAACATGTAAACACATCTACTGCATTATATGTGGTACAGTGTTCCATGCTTAACGGCACCTACCCCTCCAGCAGCCCCTTCTAAACGTAAATATTGTTACCTCAACAATACTGACTGGAATCTCTTACGAAAATTCCTTTCCAAATTTCCTTGGGAAAATTACTGTTTCTTATGTAGTGATGTTTCTGTCTCTGATAAACGCACAGCAGAGGTTAATGTTGCCGGAATGGATGCATTTACCCCACCTTCCTCCAAGATGATCACTTCTTCCAATCCTTGGTTCAACCGTTCTTGCTCTGAGGCCATTCAAGCATTTGATCAGGGTTATCGGGCTTTGAAAACTCTCCTTCCTCCGACTCCTATTCAGCATTTAACACTGCCCGTAATCGCTTCAAGCACGTTATCCGTGAGGCAAAGTGTTCCTTTATTCAAAACAAGTGTGAGAACTTCTCCTTGTGATCCACTGTTACGTCTTTCTGGTCTTTAGCTAAGGGCATCTCTAACAACTATCGCTTTACCTTTCCTTCACTTTTCCGTTCTGACGGTACTATAGCTGTCTCTACCGTAGACAAAGCAACTCTTTTCGTTCTTGTTTCTCCTCTAACTCCACCTTGGATGACTCTAACGTTCATTCATCCTCTAATGCTTCTCTTACTAATTCTACGTAATCTCTTTTCGAATAGTCCGAAAAGCGCTCTCTGTCCAGAGTCAAGCAACACTTATGGTTCTGATGGCATCCATCCCGTGTACTGAAAGACTGCGCCTCTGAACTTGCACCTGTACTTGCTCGTCTATTCCGTTTGTGTTTTAAAACCAAAACTTTTCTCCTTCTTGGAAGCAAGCGTTGGTACTTTGCTTTGCGAAGAAGGGTAACCGTTCTGACCTCTCTTAACTATCGTCTCGTTGCTTTGACATCTACCATTTCCAAAGCCTTTTGAATCCCTCCCCCACTCCCATATCCTCAGACATCTTGAATCTCACAGTCTTCTCTCTGATCACCAGTATGGCTCCAGTAAGGCGAGATCCACTGGTGATATTTTTCCCTATCTTACTCATGTGTGGTCGTCATCCCTGAGTGATTCTGGCGGGTCATAAGAAGTTGCCCGTGACATATCCAAAGCTTATGACAAGGTGGGGCATCGGGGTCTCATCTCTAAGCCTTCCTTTTGGCTTCCCTCCCTCACATCCAGCCTTCTCTGTGGCCGATCTATGTCCGTGGTGGTTGATGGATCAGCCTCTCTCCCTTTCTCCATCAACAGCGGTGTCCTTCAAGGTCCTGTCTTGTCTCCTCTAATTTTTCTCCTTTTTTATCAACGATTTCCTTTTTTCTACAAATATCCAAACGCACCCTTACGCTGACGGCTTCCTGTGGCAAATCATTTATATAGATCAGGAGCAGCAACAGAGCATAAGATGAGCCTTGAGGAATAACTTCGGTTATTGCCACCTAACTGAAATATACACAAATGACATGCTTTCTTTGTCCCTATATTCTGAAGTTTTCAATCCATAACACTGGTCAACAAAATTTGATTTGTCCCATGAACTAACATAGGTGGACCTAATAGTACTCTTTGGCTGAAGTCGAATCTGTTTCTATGTGACAGCAATAAATTTTGCAATAAGAGGACATTACTCATTCATAAATAAAGCTGGTATTACACTTAAAAACTTACCTTTAAAATGTAAAAGTGTATGATTTTTGGCTATATGTGGCCCCAGGAACATCTCTCCTCAGTGTGCAGCAGTAGTCTGTCAACATAGAGGGGCTCCACCTTCCTTGGTACCGCTTTTCCATGTCCAAAATGTCCTGGTGAAATCTTCCGCCGTGCTCATCACTGACTGACCCAAGATTCTCCGGGAAAAAGTTGAAGTGCGAATTTTAGACTCATGTTGCACCTCAGAGCTTTATATGAAGTCAGTCGATCTATTACAACATCACAGTAGTTTTATGATCTGTGATGCCACCAGAAATCTTTGCAAACTCTCTTAAATGACAGTAATGCAGTCTTTCAACTTCATTTAGCTCTTCATCAAACTTTACATCACGAAGTAGTTTCCTGATCTGTGGTCCCACAACAATATCCTCCTTGATTTTTGCCTGACAGATTCTGTGGACTTTGTTCCTCCACTATGTGAACCCATCCCTGGCCAGTACCTCCACTATGTGAACCCATCCCTGGCCAGTACCTCCACTATGTGAACCCATCCCTGGCCAGTTTTAGCCATATCTCATGACGAAGTTGTTCATCAAGCCGAGCTTAATGTGCGCAGGAGGAAGATCCATCTTCTCAGGATCAACAAGAGGAGGATTGATGACCTTCTTCATCCCTGGAGTCAGTGATGTTCGTTGTGGCCACACTTCCTCTACATAATGACCTTCTTCATCCCTGGAGTCAGTGATGTTCGTTGTGGCCACACTTCCTCTACATAATGACCTTCTTCCCTGGAGTCAGTGATGTTCGTTGTGGCCACACTTCCTCTACATAATGACCTTCTTCATCCCTGGAGTCAGTGATGATCGTTGTGGCCACACTTCCTCTACATAATGACCTTCTTCATCCCTGGAGTCAGTGATGTTCGTTGTGGCCACACTTCCTCTACATAATGACCTTCTTCATCCCTGGAGTCAGTGATGTTCGTTGTGGCCACACTTCCTCTACATAATGACCTTCTTCCCTGGAGTCAGTGATGTTCGTTGTGGCCACACTTCCTCTACATAATGACCTTCTTCCCTGGAGTCAGTGATGTTCGTTGTGGCCACACTTCCTCTACATAATGACCTTCTTCCCTGGAGTCAGTGATGTTCGTTGTGGCCACACTTCCTCTACATAATGACCTTCTTCATCCCTGGAGTCAGTGATGTTCGTTGTGGCCACACTTCCTCTACATAATGACCTTCTTCCCTGGAGTCAGTGATGTTCGTTGTGGCCACACTTCCTCTACATAATGACCTTCTTCCTTGGAGTCAGTGATGTTCGTTGTGGCCACACTTCCTCTACATAATGACCTTCTTCATCCCTGGAGTCAGTGATGCTCGTTGTGGCCACACTTCCTCTATATAATGACCTTCTTCATCCCTGGAGTCAGTGATGTTCGTTGTGGCCACACTTCCTCTACATAATGACCTTCTTCATCCCTGGAGTCAGTGATGTTCGTTGTGGCCACACTTCCTCTACATAATGACCTTCTTCTTCCCTGGAGTCAGTGATGTTCGTTATGGCCACACTTCCTCTACATAATGACCTTCTTCTTCCCTGGAGTCAGTGATGTTCGTTGTGGCCACACTTCCTCTACATAATGAGTGTTCACCTCCCGGCTTTCCCACTCACACAGGAAACAACACAACTTCGTGTAACCAAGTTGCATTCCCAGTAAAAGTGTCACAACTTTGCCACAACCTTTAGGTCACCACGTGCACTCCGCTTAAAGTCACTATACTTAAAAGTCGCCATACTTGATTTTTTCCAAAAGAAGCTTCCTGTTATCATACGATTCCTTCACGTTAGCTGCACAAGCCAGAGGAACAGAAGGGAACTTATTTCCGTTGTGGCGTAGAATCGCTTTCAAGCTTACTTTTGATGAGTCATTAAACAAGCGCCACTCGTCTGTGTTATATTCGTGGTCAAGTGCCTCCATAACAGAACGAACATCATGGTAAAACACCAGACATCTTCAAGGGAGAAAATCTCTTTCAAAAGGACATGGCGATCACGATAAAAACAAACTTTAGTTTCATTCTGGAGAAGATTCCAACCCTTTAACCTGAAACCCAAAAGTTCGGTTTGCTTCGTGGACAAAGTTTAAATTGCGAGCGAGATCAGCAAATGTGGTTCACTTGAAGAACAACTTGCTTGACAGGTTGGACCCATATTGTCCTCTACTTGGCCTACTTTCTTATCACCAGACTCATCGTCACTCAGTGTCATGTTTCTTAGAGGATCCAGCAAAGGTAATTCCTGGTTGTGAGGCAGATTAGGATATTTAACAGTATGTTTGGATTTTGACGTTATACCATTTATATCTGTCAGGCAGAAGTAGCAATCCGAAGCGTGATCTTTGGGTTCACTCCAAACTACAGGAATGGCAAAACGCATACGACGTGAACCTTCTGCCCAAGCTGTAGAAGTCTGACACGTGACACAACAAATATAGGGAGCCTAACTTTTATCCTGGTCACCCACTTTACAACCAAAGTAAAATGCTCATAATATCTTTTAATGAGGGATGTGAACCCACGTTTTTGTGGTATGAATGTCACTTCACCTGCAGATGTAGCAGAAAGAATTCGGACTGTTTACACACAGTTTCTCGCCATTATAATGGTGGATGGGGTTTCAGCACAACATTTGAATACACAACAGCACAGTCTGTCAACAGAGTGGAAAAGACACTGTTTACTCATTGAGGTCTAGCCTGCAACTGACTGACAACTGCTACTCAGGAGAGGCCACTTGTTTGAATGTGTCAACATTTCCAGTCGTGTTGCTGGTGGCCCCTGGTGACATTCATCCAGGCTCGCGCTCTCAAAACGAAGCTGTTGCACTCCACAAACAATGAAAACAGCTGTGTCAAACTTTTCGTTTCAAATGCTACGTAGAGCACTGGAACATATATATGTGACGATAAGCGAGTATGATGGAACAAAAAAAATCATGGGTGATAAAGAAATTCTGAAAACATATTTCGATTCATCGTACAGAAATAAATAGGAAACAAGATATCTTTTTTCATGGGACAAAATCTTTGTTGACCAGTGTACTGAGCTCCGGCCATACTTTCTGTCTGTCTGAAAATCTAAAGTTTACCATCATATTACGAGGTTCCTTGTCAGGTACTTCCTGGGAAGCCATAACCACAACCACTTCTTCCATCTCGGTCGCCACATATTATAATATAAGTCCTTCTTCCACCCAAGTACATACTGTGTCTGGTGTAGGTAGACTGTAACTAACCCTTGCTTTCCTGATTATGTTTCCCATGTGTTGGCAGGTAATGTTTACTTCTTTTTCACAAAAAAAAAAAGAAACTTGGCTCTGCAGCCTCTCGGTGCGACTCCTTCACTAGCGAGTACTTCAATATCTCACGTGGCCTGGTTTGTGATCCTAATGCACCACATAGTGTTAAGTGAGGCGAGAAGATACCATCAAGGTCATGCGTTTTATGTGGATGTAAAATCCTTCATGAGGTAAATTATATCTAGTGACCTTAATGCTTTCCTATATATACCCATCTAGACAATACTGTAGGCCATGTAACGCTGCTCAACACCAAAAATCAAAACAATATCAGATATCACATGTGTGAATTCTAATCATCAGTTCAATGCTCCTGGCATGCAAGTCTGGAATGATATCATCAGTGTAAATGGTATGGATCAAACGTGGAAATGTCACTAAAACGTTCGCTGTGCCAGAGGGAACGCACGGGCCTGTGTGTAATGAATGGTGTTCTTCCATAATGAAGTCAACATGGCAGAACAGGGAAATCAATATGCATCTCTCGTGTAAGACAGTAGCGCATGAGACACTCGTGTAGTGTGAGTTATGTAAGTGGATTAGAAAAAAAAAAAACCAAGAGAATCAAAGTCAGTATAACGCACACATTGCTGAAAATATAGCGAATGAATCGCTAAGGAGTTTTGTAGTTATGTTTGAAGTGTGAGTCGATACATAGTTCACTGTTCCATTAATTACGGTTAACATGGCGGCTTCGTTCAACACAACGAAGCCATGGCAAAAAAATTAAATCATTTTTTTTTCACTAATATTGACGACTGAAGGTGCAACTCATGTCCTCCATGCGATGCCACAGATGTTACAGGATGATAAACGTTCTACAACATATGATGTAAAAGGTTGAAGCTGTACCTTCACCACAACATGAAACGAAAGTCAATAAGAACAGACAGGTCCAGATAGATTCTATCTGAGGATGATAACAGAGGTGATACATGAGATAGATCAGCGCTGGACTTTTCATTCTACAAGTCACTTGTTGTAGAGAAAGTTCTAGTGAAGTTAAAGATGGCCAATGTTAACTCCGACGATCAAAAAAGGTAATAAATCTTGGCTGGGAAATTAATGGCCGGTTAGGTTGACGTCTGTAGTGGGTAAACTTGTGGAAACCATCATTCAGGACAAGAGTTTACATCACTTAGATAAACATCACTTGATAATATATGATTCTCAGCGAGGGGTTTGCACGAAGCCACTCGTTTAACAAATCGCCTGGATTTTTCTTTTGATTTTGTCTATTTATGATGAAAAGAAAGCGGTAGTTGTCATCTATTTACATTTTCAAAAAAGTAATCAATAAAGTTGTGCATCAAAGTTTAACAGCAATGTAACTTATCGCAAGGTAGTGTTGTACGTACGTTAGGATTTGGGTAGAATTGTCGTACACAAAGAGCAGGGATTAATGGATTCCCGTGATGTAGCGGTTAGCGCTCCTGACCGTGACGCATTCACGGGCCGCCCAGGGTCGAGCACACAGGTTCGAATCATGGTTGCGGCAGTCGGTCCACAGTCAACCCAGCTGTTAATCCAAGGGGTTGGTCTATAAAATGGGTACCTGGCTCAGGCGAGGGTTTCTGTGCTGAAAAAGGACTAGTGATTGGAAAAACCTGGTTTAAAAAGAGAGATACATAAGTATACGCATGTGAGTAGGAGAGATGGCCAGAGGGCTATATTGGATAACATGTTAATTGATAAGCGTGTAAAAGAGAGACTTTTGGATGTTAATGTGCTGAGAGGGGCAGCTGGAGGGATGTCTGATCACTATCTTGTGGAAGCAAAGGTGAAGATTTGTAAAGGTTTTCAGAAAAGAAGAGAGAATGTAGGGGAGAAGAGAGTGGTGAGAGTAAGTGAGCGTGGAAAGAAGACTTGCGTGAGGAAGTACCAGGAGAGACTGAGTACAGAATGGCAAAAGGTGAGAGCAAAGGACGTAAGGGGAATGGGGGAGGGATGGGATGTATTTTGGGAAGCAGTGATGACTTGCACAAAATATGCATGTAGTATGAGAAAGGTGGGAGGTGGGCAGATTAGAAAGGGTAGTGAATGGATGAAGATGTAAGATTGTTAGTGAAAGAGAAGAGAGAGGCGTTTGGATTATTTTTTGCAGGGAAGTAGTGCAACTGAGTGGGAGATGTATAAAAGAAGCGGCAGGAGGTCAAGAGAAAGATCCTATAGGTGAAAAAGAGGGCAAATGAGAATTGGGGTGAGAAAGTACCATTAAATTTTAGGAAGAATAAAAAGATGTTCTGGAAGGAGGAAAATAAAGTGTGTAAGACAAGAGAACAGATGGGAACATCGGTGAAGGGGCAAATGGGGAGCTAATAACAAGCAGTTATGAAGTGAGGAGATGGAGTGAATATTTTGAAGGTTTGTTGAATGTGATTGATGACAGAGTGGCAGATGTAGGGTGTTTTAGTCGGGGTGGTGTGCGAAGTGAGAGGGTCAGGGAGAATGGTTTGGTGAATAGAAAAGAGATAGTGAAAGCTTTGCGGAAGATGAAAGCCGGCAAGGCGGCGGGTTTGGTTGGTATTGCAGTGGATTTTATTAAAAATGGGGGTGACTGTGTTGTTGATTGGTTGGTAAGGATATTCAATGTATGTATGGTTCATGAAGTGCCTGAGGATTGGCGGAATGCATACTTAATGCCACTGTACAAAAGCAAAGGGGATAAAAGTGAGTGTTCAAATTAGAGGCATAAGTTTGTTGAGTATTCCCGGGAAGTTTTACGGGAGAGTATTGATTGAGAGGGTAAAGGCATGTACAGAGAATCAGAAAGGGAGAGCAGTGTGGTTTCAGAAGTGGTAGAGGATGTGTGGATCAGGTTTTTGACTTGAAGAATTTATGTGAGAAATACTTAAAAAACAGATTGATTTGTGTGTAGCATTTATCTGGTGAAGGTATATGTGATAGGGTGGATAGAGATGCTTTGTGAAAGGTTTTAAGGGTACATGGTGTGGGAGGTAAGATGCTAGAAGCAATGAAAAGACCTTACCAAGGATGTATGGCATGTGCACGAGTAGGAAGATAGGAAAGTGATTGGTTCTCAGTAAATGTAGGTTTTGCGGCAGGGGTGCGTGATGTCTCCATGGTGTTTAATTTGTTTATGGATGGGGTGGTTAGGGAGGTAAATGCAAGAGTTTTGGATGAGAGGGCTTGGGAAGTGAATCAGTTGTTATTAGCTGATGATAGAGCGCTGGTGGCTGATTAGGGGGAGAAACTGCAGAAGTTGGTGAATGAGTTTGGTAAAGTGTGTGAAAGAAGAAAGTTGAGAGTAAATGTGAATACGAGCAAGGTTATTAGGTTCAGTATGGTGGAGGGACAAGTCAACTGGGAGGTAAGTTTAAGTGGAGAAACACTGGAGGAAGTGAAGTGTTTTAGATATCTGGGAGTGGTTTTGGCACCGGATGGAACCATGGAAGCGGAAGTGAGTCACAGGGTTGGGGATGGAGCGAAGGTTCTGAGAGCGTTGAAAAATGCGTGGAAGTCAAGAACGTTATCTCGGAGAGCAAAAATAGGTATGTTTGAAGGAATAGTGGTTCCAACAATGTTATATGGTTGCGAGGCATGGGCTATGGATAGGGTTGTGCGGAAGAGGATAGATGTGTTGGAAATGAAATGTTTGAGGACAATATGTGGTGTGAGGTGGTTTGATCAAGTAAGTAATGAAAGGGCAAGAGAGATGTATGGTAATAAAAAGAGTGTGGTTGAGAGAGCAAAAGAGGGTGTGTTGAAACGGTTTGGATACATGGAGAGAATGAGTGAGGAAAGATTGACAAAGAGGATATATGTGTCAGAGGTGGAGGGAACGAGGAGAAGCGGGAGACCAAACTGGAGCTGGAAGGATGGAGTGAAAAAGATTTTGAGCGATCGTGGCCTGAGCATACAGGAGGGTGAAAGGCGTGCAAGGAATAGAGTGAATTGGAACGATGTGATATACTGGGGTAGACGTGCTGTCAATGGATTGAACCAGGGTATGTGAAGCGTCTGGGTAAACCATGGAAAGTTTTGTGGGGCCTGGATGTGGAAAGGGAGCTGTGGTTTCGGTGCATTACACATGACAGCTTGAGACTGAGTGTGAACGAATGTGACCTTTTTTTGTCTGTTTCTGGTGCTGCTTCACTGGAGGGGGGAGGGGGGAATGCTATTTCGTGTGTGGTGGGGTGGCGACAGGATTGGATGAAGGCAGCAAGTATGGATATGTATATGTGTGTATGTATATGTATTTATACGTTGAAATGTATACGTATGTATATGTGCGTGTGTGGTCGTTTATGTATATACATGTGTATGTGGGTGGGTTGGCCCATTCCTCGTCTGTTTCCATACGTTACCTCGCTAACGCGGGAGACCGTGATTGAATATAATAACATATTGCGTGTGTGTGTGTGTGTGTGTGTGTGTGTGTGTGTGTGTGTGTGTGTGTGTGTGTGTGTTCATAACGACTACAACAGTTCATGCAAACAGAAGATAAGTGGAATTCGAGGCCGGCGAGCGTGGCACAGGATTCGAATCCTCTTAACGTTTATGCTACCCTGACTCCACCCCCCCCCCCAGAAAAAAGATAATAATGTGAACAATAACAAGAATGCAAACAGCCATTATATTTTAAGTAGCCTATCAAAAAGCAAGACCTCCATTCTCACGTAAACCCTTGGACCACTGAGCATGACGCTGTCACGTACGAGTGCGACGGTTTGACCCTCGGGTTTGATGCACTGGCGTCTGACCTCATCCTAATAATGGGTGGGGGTCGTATCGTCTCTCTGCATGAGTCATAAATGTTCCTGTGTCCATCTCGTTCATTTTCGTATGACGTCAAGCTTACCCTTCCTCGTGATTGCCATGCGATCGTATGGGGGAGGCTCGCGATAAGTAGTGTGGAACGAGAGACAGCCACACGGAGCGTACTGGGCGTGCGCGCATGGCGTGTGTGTGTGGCGGGGCAAGGTGAGAGGTGCATGTTGCGTCCCCAGCCACACTCACTCACTCACTCACCTGCCGCAACCACAACCTGCTCCCCACCACATCACCCTCACCCACCTCCCCTGGACCCCATGGTGACCTCCCACAGTGCCTGGCCCACCTCCCACACTCCCTGGTCTCAACACTGACCTCTCGGGTCAACTGACGGCGAGCGCTGGTGAATGAGGCAGCGGGAGGTGGCCGGTGCGAGAGTGTTGAGGGCAGGAGGAGGCCTCGGCCCATGTGGTGCGGGTGTGGGCGTGCCCATCTGAGGCACAGCTGAGTCTTGGGCGGCGGGTCGCGAGGCGCCGCCCTAACCTGACCCCGTGACCCGCTACATCATCCACAACACTGGTAAGGAAACACGCCAGGTAAACTGATAACTCGGATGTTCCTGCTGTTGGATTGTAATGTGAGACATTGTGGACGGGTGTGACGTGACAACGACCCGTGTGGAGGGCGACACGTATGTCCAGTGACGACCAAACCAGAACATGAAGTGATAAATGTGTGGGGGTGTGAGGAGGGGTATTCCAGCGGTGTGATCCAGGTGAGGTCGGGTCAGCGGCGCGCATTACCTCCCTCGTGTGAGATCAAGCATCGCGAGCAGGAGTTGGGCGATCCTATGGTGAAAGTGGCCAGATTCTGTGAATCAAGGGAAGGTGGGAGTGCACAAGTCTTCCCTGGAGGAGGTGGGAGTGCACAAGTCTTCCCTGGAGGAGGTGGGAGTGCACAAGTCTTCCCGGGGGTAGGGAGGTAGGAGCGTACAAGTCTTCCCGGGGGGGAGGTGGGAGTGCACAAAGCTTCCCGGGGGGGGGGGGTGCACAAGTCTTCCCGTCACACAGAAAAGAGCGGGAGACGGGAGCAGGTGGGTCACCAAGGTCGTGTGTAGCGGATGTAAGATTTGCTGATGATGGAATTTATGTATCCCAGGTCTCACTCACCGCCACTTCCTCCATGTGTCGCCACTAACTTCGGTATATGTTTATTCTAGGTGGCCTCCCAAAGACAAGTTGTTTTGTCATTGTTCCTTTATGGTCAAGTTCCAGTTCAAGTACATCAAGAAATGATATGGATAATCAATAAATGAGTGAGCTTGTACCTATATGCGAGTGTGAGCAAGAGTGATCCTGCTTCGTTGATACATAATGAGAGGGGCGAGAACTAAGATGGTCTAGCATACACTTCCAGTCATCACAAGAACCTGGAAACATCTAACGTCACAAACAACTTAAACTAACTACATTTTCGACGCTATTTAGACAACCAATATTGTTATCACGGTTTCTTCGCATTAATACTTGTTAGTTTGCCCGTTGAGTGTGTTCAGCATTCGCTGAGGGTTGACTGCCTCCAACCACATGCATTACAACGCCAGGACAACACGAATAAGACAACATATATCTTTGGTAAACTTCGTGTATGGCACTGAATGGTAATGTAAATACTGGCCCCTAAAGTGAAGTTGGATGAGGTTTCCACACGTCCAGTTGATAATGTATCTGGAACATACTTCATCTTACCTGATCATCATAGCTCGTCTATCACTTTTCTTGAGGAAAATATATATATACTTTAAATTATGTTCCCCCGGTCTAACTCTACTGAGCAGTCCAATGATATGCGTTTTATTCAAAAGCATAACTTAGTTCTGAGGCGCCTTTGTAAAGTGGTACTTTACCTATCGTAGTGTTTATAATGTTACACGATTATCTAAGCTAGGAGAAAAATATATCTTTAATCACACACACACACACACACACACACACATATATATATATATATATATATATATATATATATATATATATATATATATATATATATATATGATGTTAATGTATTCTAGGCCGTAAGTTTATATAGTCTCAGGGGGAAGGTGGAGGCGTTAAAAGTTGTGAACAGTAAACAACGCAGGCGAGGTCATGCCTATAATAACATGGCAGTGGAGATAAACTTTAGAAGTTCGAGGTTCTGTTGACGGACAGAACTGCCTATCAAGGTCAGGCCGTAACTACAGTACGAGATGGGAGCATAGAAGAAACGTGACAGATAAAACATTTCTAAGAGTTTTGGAAGAAATGGAAAAAAAAAACTGGATTTTAGAATGGGGTAGGTCGTAGTCGTTACCAGTATATAATTGGTACAATAAAGTGTAGGGCAAGAAACATCACAACGACGCTCACTTGAGTTGCCAACGGCCACATAGTGATCATGTGATCCAGCTAATTGCGGGGGCACACAAGCAGACAACTCTCGGGAGCAGAAACCAGATTATGTCTACAGAAAAGGAAAGCAAACCATTGCTGTTGGGTATGGCAAGTTACGAGATCAACTGGAAACGTTAAGTTGGAGGGTCGTGGACTCGACTCTGTAACGTATGTAGAACTACAACAGATGTGAGAGCAATGATGGGATCAGTCCTCTTTATAATCACAAGTTGTTCATACAATAATTAGCGGCATCTGAACGGAACTTTTAGCTTCTTAGAGGCAGACATAGGTATTGTGTGATGTCACTTTACTGTGTATACCGATTGTCGACCAACAAAACGTTAAGCTAGGCTAGGTTAGGTTAGGTTTGCTTGGTTACTCTGTCACTTCAATTTACCTGTGTTTAAGGTCTGACCATTTTAACCCGGTGTAAGTTTGCTGTTAATGAGCTACGACGTTTTCCATACTATATGATTGTTTTCCATACCATATGATCGTTTACCACAGAAGTACCACAGAGTGCCCGAGCAAACACAAAGCCTCAGGCTCTGTTAACAACATATCAAGAAATATAAGTTAACGCAGCCTAACTTATTTTCCGTTTCTATAGCGCGATGTCCACCTGATGTATAAATCATCTTTACGAACGAGTCCGAAGAATTTCACAATGAACACAACGACTCTCGCTGTCTCGTTACGGTGGCATTTCTTAATAATTATGGTAGCAACAGCATTACAACTGTCTAACACATAAGAACAGTTTTTCGTTGGGGTGTATAAGGTAGAGAGAGGGTTACAGCGAGTGTGTGGCACATCATGATCTCTCCGACTCTGGCAGCGACACAGATGAACATCAACATACTCCATAATTCCTAAGGAAGTGGCCAATATTTCTGCCACACCTCACGTATCATCAACCTTAGTGACAATCTTGGTTAGAAATAATCAACACTGAGGAGGTGACCTTACAGCAGCCACAGAAATCACGATTCTAATTTACCTGATTCCAATACACAAACTTAGGGTTAGTGATGGCATACACGTCATGTACTGCTGGAGAAAACACATTACACAGAGGGCGTTGCGCTATGGATACGTTGCGTCCTGCAGCAGATGGCAATGATGGCAACCTGGTTCCTCTTATTGCAGGCACGATGGATGAGCACGCAGGCAGCGGGGGACTAATGACTGACGCAGGCATCAGTCTGCAACTGGCGTCGCTCTACCCCGGGCTCTACCCCAGCATGACGCCCACCCTGGAGTTCTACATGGACACTCAGCCAATTGACTTTTCCACCAAGAAGATCAAGACGTCCCCCGTCGTCTACTGCAGCGACCACAGCGACAGTGACCGCTGCAGCCTGACGGAGGATGGTCCGGGGGCGGCCATCAACCTGGTCCTGGACCGGAAGCTGTGGTCGCGCTCCTCAGAGTCTGGCGTCTCCGTCAGCAGCGCTTCTCCCGAGCGTGCGGGGTCCCCGCGGTCCACCTGTGACTCGCCCATGGTTGTCAGCCCGGGCCGACATCCCCACCACCATGCTCCTCCTCTGCACCAGCAGCCTCCTACCCACTTCAACCATACCCCTATCACCCCGCCCACCACTGCAACCTTTAACTCCGCCCTTCTGGCCCAGTTGCACACCAACCCAATCCTCTACTCCTCTCTCCAGTCGGCAATTAACCAATCCAAAATGGCGGCGCACCCCTTCAGGTCTCCAGTAAACCATTCACCACCCACGGCGGCAGACTTCGTCACCCCGCCCGTTTCAGTCCACCCATCATCCAACCCAGCTCACCCTCTCACCGCTGGCAGCCCAAGGTTGCCCGGCCTGACGGGGAGTGGTCTTGGTGCGGGAGGCCTCGGTCTAGGTGCTGGGGGTCTTATATCAAACGGTGTTCAAGGCCTACCAAGCTTATCGTCAAGTGGACTAAGTCCTTTTGATGGCATGGGCAAGAGTGCGGACGGAATAGCTGATGTTGGCAACATAGGCAGCGGTGCGACGAGCCTGTTGAGCGGGACACAAGAGGAGGCTGCCATCAACGCGGAGAGCAACGACGCCTACGCCAAGTTCAGGGCGCAGATGCTGGCTCAAGTGACGGCCTCAAAGGCGCGGCGCAACTCCCAGTCTCGCAAGCTCTCCCAGAGTAGCAATATCGACAACAGGATCATTCATGAAGACAAACCAGATTATGGCGACTCTAAAAATGACGAAAATGATGCGTGTGGATCACTCAGCGATGGCGGAGGCAGTGTTGAGGCAAGAGAAGCAACGGATGGCGATGACGGTGACACGCAGAGCTCCGGCACCATCAGCAACGGTGCTAAGAGACGCGGCCGTCAGAATGGCGACACTGTGAAGGATGAAGCTTACTGGGAGCGACGACGTAAGAATAACGAGGCTGCTAAGCGATCCAGGGACGCTCGGCGAGCTAAGGAAGACGAGATCGCCATCCGCGCCGCCTTCCTAGAGCAAGAGAACCTCAAACTGCGAGTGGAAGTCGCCTCACTCAAATCAGAGACGGCTAAACTGAGGTGTATGTTGTACAACAGCTGAGCGACGATGTAGCTACTCCCGCAGACACAGCCATGTGCCATCACCACCCACTGTACTTGTGCCTTAGTAAGTCATGATAAAGAGAATCGAATATGACGTTAACTGTATTTTCAACCCTCTCAAGTTTCTCACCAAAGAAAACCCGTCGTCGGTGTTCGTGCCTAGTTTGTTAATATTGAGAATATTGTTATTATTTGTTTATTCATAGATGTAAGCGTTACATTACTTCATGACTTGTATATGTATGTAGCCTGACCCGTCCATGGTCCCGTGTGAGTGTTCTTAAGTAATCAACGAACTCCAGTGTGATGGCATACAGCGCCGCTGACCACCCGTGTCTTGTGGCCGTTGTCGTGTGTCGGGGTAGAAGTAAACCCATACCCAGGTCCCACTCCACCACCACCACCATCCTGATCTGCAAATGTGCGGGCGCTCAAGAGCTCAGTATGGTGGTTGACTCTTAACACACCTGACACCAAATATGTCAAGTAATTGGTAGCATTTCTGATTGTTTTTAGGTTAGTGAAGCAAATACTCCTACCAGGTTTTTCTCCAGTTTCATGGAGCAAGACTGGCACAGTGACTTGTGTAAGTCAACTGGTAGTCTGAGCCCGGAACAAGTGTGATAGTTAATCTCCATAATCTTAGCTGTTTTCAGTTTATTTATTTGTAGATACAGTTTAGGGGCACCACCTCATACATTTTCTTACTATAATTGATAAGGACATTTATTTATACGTGTACGTTACAATAAGTGAAAATTATACATAATTCTGCGGAGACCAGTGAAACGAAAACACAAGAATGGCTGAGTTGACCTTACCTAGCTAGCCTAGCCTAACTCCACCGTGTCTTAAGCTGAGCGAGGCGAACACAGCACTCGCTGCTCTGGCGTCTCGTGAAGCGATCGGTTCGGTACATCTTAAAACTAACTTACCCAAATATCATATAAATGATGCTATTTCCTGCCATAGCTTGGATGGTACCATCTTTGTCAAACCCTTTTTATGGGTCCCTATCTAAGCATTTCAGCGCGTATTTACGGACCAAAAACATTAAGAAAAAAAAAAAACCGCCAAAACTTTTTAACAGTTTACTTACTTACTTACCTAAACGCTTGTGTTTATTTTTGTCACGGACGTTGTTTGCCTCCGTTTATTTTCATATTTGTATTTGACATTATATTTCTAGTCTATATTATAATAAGATTTTTCCTGAAATACATCCTTAACCAGTCGTATCAAACGAGAAATCCTAAAATCCGGCATTCGACACGGGAATCCGGGCACATGTGTTCTCATGTTTCAAACATTTGTTGACAACATACTAAAGCTGTTATTTTCTTGTCGAAAATGACATAGATGGAAATAGTATTTCATCACCTTTAAAAGGCAGCGACAACATAAAATCACGCAACAAAACTAGTGATAGCAAACTTTTTTTTTGAAGTATGGCTGTTATGGATACATTGCTGAATATGACCCATCAAACAACAACCATATATTGTGATCGTCACGTAAGACAGAGTTACACATACAGAAATACAGCCCCGGAATTTGAACGTACCGTCCATCGACGCCCAGGTACTCTGCCGGCAGGTTAGGTAAGCTTCCAGAGGTTTCGTTTCATTAGGTATTTCATTCTTTTTCGTTTAACTCCTCTATATCTCTGTTATTCAACCTAATTCTTTTTATAAGTAACTGCTATCATATGTACAGTATTACAAATTAGGTTAATGTACGAGTATTTATGATACGCTACGCACACGAAACAGCAAAAGTTGGTACTGCAGTAATAAGGAGGCGACCTGTGTCTCTCGATGTGCGTTAACACCTACACAAAATGTATAAACTTTAGTTTCTGCTCAATGAATACCATAAAACTATGGTACAATTCCCTTGAGAAACCCAGTACAAATTATCGTTTTAAGACAAAAGCCTTTATCTTCACCACCTCTTGCCTAAAAGCCACGGTGTTTATTAGTCATTTTATTTAACGAAATTATCCTCTTCCCAGATGTTTACACACACACCGTTCCTCTATGACGGCTTTGTAAACCCCCTCCCTCACCCCACCACTCCAGTACCATACCTAAACCCTACCCTAACTAACCCTTGCCGAGTTCTATAAAAATTCCATTGTGAGCTACGTACAGTGTGGCGGGAAGGTCCGTTGGAAGACGATGTGGCTGTATGTTCTTACGTGCACAATACACTGCAACACATGCAATGTAATCAAGTAGATTGTGAGGAGAGTATGAGCAACATTCAAGGAATGTCTTATGATGCCAGACTTCTTATCAATCTACTCTAAAACATGTAAGAATGTACAGCCTTCTAGTGTTACCACCGTCCCATCAGGCCAGGTTCTACCAACCCTTACCTTATCTACCTGAAAACCGTTACATAACTTCCTACTAACAGAAAACAATACTAGAATTCTACCTCATTAACAGTCAATTAACATTCTATCCTCTAACAGCTATTAACTGTACCCCTGTCTAACATCTTACCTAACAATCATATGTCTAACACCCCTAACAACCAACTAACATGTGTTAAGAATCTTGTATCTAACCGTGCTCTAACATTCTGTTCCAGACCTCGTCTAACATTTCAGTGTCAAACAACCGGAAGAAATACGTTAGTACTGTTAGTCAAACATTCTAATGTAAATTAGGAATTAACATACACCATTAGAACAATATTATTATTATTATCATTATTTATCTAGTGACCTGCCAATGTTTGAACTCTTCGTCATGATAGTACGGCCCTTGAAGACAAGTGGTGGAAGCCAGCCTGACCATCATAACTCAAGGATCATCGTACTGTCCTGCTGAACGGTCATACCGTTTGGGTCAAGGGTATTAACATCCCAGTGACTAGTTAAACCTATACCACTACAACCCAACGAACTGGTGGTCCGGAGGTGTGTTACTTACAATTTGGACCAAATTAAACTACTACTACTATTATTACTACTACTACACTCGCTAGGACCTTCCCTACTCTGTGTTGTGGCTCACACATCTGTTGAGGTCGGAAGTTACGGCAGTAGAAACCTTCACCTCTTCGATAGAGACACTTTCTCTTCAGACTTGATCTTTTATTGAACTGGATTGTATCTTTCTTTTCCCCAAACTGATGTCATACATCCAGACACATGACGTGTATACTTGATTCTCATCGTTTCAAACTTCTCGTGTTAAGGAGTCGATGCTCAAATGTTCCCCCAGTAACGGTGCTTGTGAGTAGTCATGCGTGTTGAGTGCTCCCACGGTGTAAATACACTGTAAAATAAATGCTGTTTGTTACAGTAAAACATCCTTTGTTTTTATATTCCCAGGGGACCTAACCAGCAGTGGGAGGCTGGAATGACGTCATCCTGGATCTACCCAGCAGCAGGAAGGTAGCAATGACGTCATTCGGTGACCCACCAAGCAGTGGGAAGGTGGCAATGACGTCATGCACGACAGAGACTGGTTATGGGCAATTGAGACCATTAATTGTTTGTTCTTAAGTCAACCTCGTTAATGCTGAACAAGCAACCTGCTGTGAGCTGTACACACACACACACACACACACACACACACACACACACACATATTTATTTATTTATATCTATTTATTTTGCTTTGTCGCTGTCTCCCGCGTTTGCGAGGTAGCGCAAGGAAACAGGCGACAGAAATGGCCTAACCCACCCCAATACACATGTATATATATACACGCCCACACACGCAAATATACATACCCATACATCTCGATGTACACATACATATACACACACAGACACATACATATATACACATGCACACAATTCACACTGTCTGCCTTTATTCATTCCTATCGCCATCTCGCCACACATGGAATAACATCCCCCTCCCCCCTCATGTGTGCGAGGTAGCACTAGGAAAAGACAACAAAGGCCCCATTCGTTCACACTCAGTCTCTAGCTGTCATGCAATAATGCCCGAAACTACAGCTCTCTTTCCACATCCAGGCCCCACAGAACTTTCCATGGTTTACCCCAGACGCTTCACATGCCCTGATTCAATCCATTGACAGCACGTCGACCCCGGTATACCACATCGATCCAATTCACTCTATTCCTTGCACGCCTTTCACCCTCCTGCATGTTCAGGCCCCAATCACTCAAAATCTTTTTCACTCCATCTTTCCACCTCCAGTTTGGTCTCCCACTTCTCCTCGTTCCCTCCACCTCCGACACATATATCCTCTTGGTCAGTCTTTCCTCACTCATTCTCTCCATGTGCCCAAACCATTTCAAAACACCCTCTTTTGCTCTCTCAACCACACTCTTTTTATTTCCACACATCTCTCTTACCCTTACATTACTCACTCGATCAAACCACCTCACACCACATATTGTCCTCAAACATCTCATTTCCAGCACATCCACCCTCCTGCGCACAACTCTATCCATAGCCCACGCCTCGCAACCATACAACAACGGGAACCTAAGACATTTGCTTTGTCTACGGCGGAGAGAGCTATGGTACCGTCAGGACGGAAAAGTGAAGGAAAGGTAAAGCGACAGAAGCTGTTAGCGATGCCCTTAGCTAAAAGATCGGAAAGATCTATCAGTGGACGACGACGAGAGGTTATCGCACTCATCTGAATAAAGGAACGCTTTACCTCACGGATAACGACGTACAAGCGATGATTACAGGCAGTGATCAATGCTGAATGGCAGTCATAGGAAGGAGAGTTTTTCCAAGCCCGACAGGCCTGATACCTTGAATGAATGGCTTCAGGACAAGACCTGTTGAACCATGGAGTGGAAGAAGAGGTCACCTTGCAGGAAGAGAGGATAAATGTTTCCATTCACGATGTGCCTCTGGTAGAGACAGATGCATCACCATATGATACAGTAAAGTCAGAAAAGTCAGGACATTTTTTTCAGGTAAGTCATTACAGGCAGCTCTGAGGTGCCAATATTTACGCTTGGTGGGGGCTGGTGGAGGAGTTAGTGCCGTCAACATAGATACATCTATGAGAGTGTGATTAGATGAATCAACTGGGGGCGAGAATGTGTAGTTACAGCGGGTGAACCAGAGGTGAAAAACAGACGCAGAATATTAGGGGAGTGGCACAGCGGCCAGGAATGTAGGTGGGCTGGGTGATGATTTATACTTATTCATTATTATTGAATACATGAGGACTTATTTCCCGCCACTATCAGTATGGAATGAATCCAACCAAACCCTATGGTGCAACTTGAAACCCGATATGTAGAAAATCTCGGCTGGCGGGTGAGAGGATGCCACAGTCTCATGGCAAGAGTTTAGACAGTCGAAGAAAGGTATAAAATTTGTTGACACAGGAGAGCAGCAGGTGAAGCTGAGGAAAAGTGTGGTTGGAGAGAGACAAACCTTGAGCCATATAATATCAAAGTTTGGGGACTCAAGGTCCTTGAGGCGTGCAACAGGTGTGTTGATGGAATAAGAACAAACATCACCTCTGAACCGGAATCGTGAGTGGAGATTATAATGGGATGAGAAAAAGGGGCAAGTGAGAAGAGAGAAGTAAGGTATTAGGTCAGGTACTAGACAGATGGTGTTCAACACAAGAGAGGTTACTGAAGAGTCCACCAATGTTGGTATAATAAAGAGAAAATGAGGAAGATCCATCAGAGAGGACGAGGTCGTGCCAGGGGCCGTTACTACTTCTGTCTCAGCCTTCCCTCTCATTGGCAGTAGAATCAGGCGAAATCCTGAAGATTCTAAGCTCCCTATGATGCCGGGGACTTCGCCTCTCTCCTTCTTCGCCGCTGCCCGTGCCCACGTAACGCCACCAGTTCCTGAATCAATAGAATCTTCTACAAGTACGTGTATTTGCTCTAGGGCTTTCCTAGATATCTTGTTCGAGCCACTCGTCACTACCTGCACATTTTTCCCAACCTGGAAGTAAGGTTCTTGTTCGCGGGCACAATAATCGTACTAGATGTTTTATGAAGTCCTATATCCCTTACGTCTTATGTTGGAAGGACACAGAATGGATATAACAGAACATCGAATGCGACTGTCGTGCACGTGGACAAAGAATGTGACCTTCCGAGGTAGGTAAATGTGCAGGAGTGGAGAGGGATTTGATGACGTCGTCGAAGAAAGCTCTGGAGGCAGCGTACATACTTCTGGAGGATTCCATCACTTGGAAAGTGGGTGGTTTCACTTGGGCAGGAGCAGCGGCTGAGGTGGACTTACACGAGCGGAGAAAAGGAACGAGGCCATGAGGGACGACCCACCAGTCATGTTGAAAGCGACTGAATTACTCTTTACTCCAGCTTCTTGTGCCACTTACTAACTCTACTCCACTATTATACATACATGCACATATATATATATATATATATATATATATATATATATATATATATATATATATATATATATATATATATATATATATATGTGTGTGTGTGTGTGTGTGTGTGTGTGTGTGTGTGTGTGTTACCTAACACCACTACATGTGTCTACACGTCACAGGGAGAGAGAAATGACCTTCCACGCGATTGTATCATTCTCACTGGACGAAAAGGAATATGTCTCGAACTTTTTACTCCCATGGATTCCATCATTTCCCTGCTACTGAATGTGGCGCAGCCTTGGGTGTGGTGCAAAGGCTCCATGGAAAGTATTGTGAGGTTATGAGGAAACAATCTGCAGCAACGATATGTAATGTTTGACACGATGCGGCCTCCCCATGATGACTTACCACACACACACTACACCACCATGATGACCCTCGCTATCATGGAAGATAAGAGTGTGAGGAAGGTAGATTATGTCTCTCTCATAACCTACCTTCATGATTATCCCCAGGAACACCTTAGTACAGTCCTTAAATACATTGGTACTACCCTTGAGCATAACGGTACGGTCCTTGAGCACAACGGCACTACCGTTGAGCAGGACGGTACTGTCCTTCAGTATAAATGTACTATCCTTAAGCAGGACGGAAGTACAAAAGTTCTTACCCTTGAGCAGGACGGTACTGTCCATGAGCAGGACGGTACTGTCCATGAGCAGGACGGTACTGTCCTTGAGCAGGACGGTACTGTCGTTAAGCACGAGTGCATGACCCTGATCATGATGAAGAGTATGATCCGTGATCATGGACGGTGCGAGCCTTGGGTAAGACCTGATCCTCAACCATCACCACGTAGCACGTAGCCCACAACACCCGCCCGCTGGAGCGCTAAGGTCAGGTCATCATACCCATGGGGGAGCAGCATCGTGTCCCTGGGTGTATAAGGCATCATCTGTGTCTCAGAATGAGAGGAAGGTGGCTCTGTCACTAGCACTGGAAGCAAGATATTGAGCCGGTGTATGAATGGACTCCCACCAGCTCACCAGCGAATAAACAGTCTCCAGTTTGTGACCAGCTGAGCATATATATATATATATATATATATATATATATATATATATATATATATATATATATATATATATATATAAACACTTGACATTTGCAGGTATGTCTGGGTGCAGGTGTGTACTGGGGCTGGATGGTGGTTCTAGTTAAGAAGAGCAACACGAAGGTAAAATCGGTCGTATTTACGGAACACCAAACCGTACATAATGTCACTGGTGTACCTCTGCTAAACAACAGTAATTCACCTCTTTTATACAACCAAGCTGAGAGTTATGCTTCATGCTGAGAGTGCACTTAACAAATCCATATTCTAAGCAGGCAATCCTGCCTGGGGCACGACAATGGCCAGCACTCACTACGTTGACTCCTGCAGAAAAAGTTTCCCACACCTAACACACACACACACACACACACACACACGTCTACTGCGGTACACACAGGGCTCTGGTCATGACGGATCAAAGTAACACCTTAAGGTGATACGCCTAACGCTTACCTGAAGGCATGATAACTACAGTCATTCAAAACAACCAACAATGAGACGAACTATCAGCCATTATCCAAAACCTAACGTGAAAGCTAGAGGACCACAACGGTATATGTGACCAGGCAGAGAGATATGTGAGGTCCTGATCCATCCAGTCATGATCCAAGGATAGAAGAGCAGCACTTGGCCGGACTGGAACGTACATCACCGGCACGTACGATGTTACTACTGAGGTGTGAACCTTCAGCGAGCAGTGACTGTGTGTGTGTGTGTGTGAGAGAGAGAGAGAGAGAGAGAGAGAGGGAGAGAGGGAGAGAGAGAGAGAGAGAGAGAGAGAGAGAGAGAGAGAGAGAGAGAGAGAGAGAGAGAGAGAGAGAGTTTCCCCGGTGTATGCCCTACATCACTGTAGATAATACTAAGGAAGCTACACTGATATTACAAGGAAGCAAATTATAAGTATTATTGGTGGAGTATGTCCATAACGGTGCACGACGAGGCTTTCCCAGCACTGGTCGCCTCACATTGCCTCTCTGTAACAAAGGCTTTCAATCCCAAATGTTGCCAAAGATAGCAACAGTAACCCGAGTATACAGAGGCGGGGATCCCACTGCTTACATTACTAAGCACGACATTCTCGCCGGCTTTGTAGCACCAAAGAACCCTAATGCCATAGTAACGTTATTGGCCGATAGACTCATGACTATAACAGGGAATATCCCAGTTAGTGACCTGCGTGAGGCCACATACACAACCAGCCACGCTAGCCAGCCATACTTTGCTTCATAAACTTCATCACTCTGGTATTATGGGCCGCTCTTGCTATACCACATCTTACCAGTCAATGACACTAAGTACAACCAACAACCGAACATTACATTGTCAAGTGGGGCAGAGTACCTCAAGGTGGCATTCTTGATCCTCTCTTAATTTCTCACATACATCACCGCCTGCTGCCAGAGGCCATTACCACTTTATATCCTATGGATCATATACCCTGTATTTGATACACCCTTAACCTTCGTATCACTAACAACATAACTACATACTGTGCGACCCATATGTGAGGCAGTTTAACCCTCCACTGTATTGTTATCAGGGTCAGTACTTGTGCACGTGGAGGCAACGTATGCTTTGTATACCTACATACATCCAGTACTGCACCTATGTTGCTGACGCTGATCCAACCTTCTCCGTTGGCACACCTACCCCCTGACTGGCGATTGAGATAATGTTGTCTGTACAAAACGAGTGGATCTAAATGGAACCAAATACCAGCCAATCACATGTTCACGTTTGGAGTACATCAATGATGCAAAAGTAATAAGCAGCAAAATTTACCCGCCTCCCTGGTAGATAACTCTGACATCAAGATACCTTCATAGCCAACTAATAATCAAATTCCTCATAATGTTATCCTTCAACAGTTGGCCAAAACCAGTGTTCTTGAATATGTACAGAGACTCCAGCAGTCTATCCATACTGACGGCTCTCTCAGCTCTGCCACTGGGTAGGCTGAAAGTGCTGCCACTGTGATGCAGACCTAGTGGTCACAGAGAAAAAAATCGTTAGATTGAAGACTTGGGCATGTGCCCTACACACTGACGTGTTCGCCACAGTCATCGCTCTTGAGGTTGTAGAGATCACAACCATAAACAACATTATCATGCATGTGATCCTCTATCCTCACTAGTTGCCCTACATAACCTGAATTCATAATGTGAAATGCTTGTCCCTGAAGCAATGATGGTCAAGGGACTCACACGGTTCTGGAGACTCCCACTATTATGGAGCCTGATCAAGTTGGTGATTTAGCCAAGTTTACTCGCACAATAAAGATGTCGTCAACAAACACTCGGCTGTTAATGAAAAGTCTTAAAACTTTGTAGCTGGGACGGAAGTAACACATCTTTCTCCTGCAAATGACCTCAAGCAGACACAAGTAGATCCATTTTCCATCACAATACAACAATATGTCCGTACATATGTATGGCGAGAGACTGACTACATCAGCAGCGGACTACAGGTGTTGTTAATGCTAGTTTACGTCTATAGTACAGATGATGATGATGGCGTTTAGGCTTCTCTGATGATGATGGCGTTTAGGCTTCTCTGATGATGATCATCATCATTACGTGAAGTGTCAAGTTTCTGGCCAGAGATAAGGATTCACTCACACACACACACTGTCTTAAGACTGTGATGAATATACAATCATTTAAGGATACTTACAAACAAACCCAGCCTCATGGCTAAACACATTTTCTTAATAACAAGTTGCCCGAAATGATAAAATTGTGACAACATTTTGCACCTGGTAGATAAGTCTACTACACTGAAGATCGTAAGCTTATGTAAGGAACCAGCAGGTTCGAAACTATTTGTCATCATCTTCTGCTCACTTAGGGGTCTGAGAAAGACCCATTGTGACCTCTGTAATCCTTTTCCGCTGCCGCTCACAGGATGAGCTGGGGGGGGGGGGATAAATAAGGTGCTGGTAGCGGGAAAAATAAACTGAAGCGAGTCCCCTCAAGCCCCCCCAACACACCTGTCATACTCGTATTCTGATGTGTGTGTGTGTGTGTGTGTGTGTGTGTGTGTGTGAACGACCTGTTCCTGCCTGAGATACAGACCCCTTCACCAACCAACCACAACGATGTTTCGTCGGCCTATATTTAGAAAAATAAATTTTCAGAACTTAAAAACCCCAAAATGTATAAATATTTCATAACTTGCAAGAGTTGATCATTAACGACCCGGCCAATCATCATAATCAGTTCTGACGGCAGGAAAACAAGAAAGATTTGGAATCCGTCGACAACTTTAACGACTTGTGCACACCAGCCACAGTTTCCCGCCAGCCGTGCAGGGTTGAGGACGGTCATGTCCACGTACTACGTACGTCGGTACTGTGATGTCCACGTACTACGTACGTCGGTACTGTGATGTCCACGTACTACGTACGTTGATACTGTGATGTCCACGTACTACGTACGTTGATACTGTGATGTCCACGTACTACGTACGTCGGTACTGTGATGTCCACGTACTACGTACGTCGGTACTGTGATGTCCACGTACTACGTACGTTGATACTGTGATGTCCACGTACTACGTACGTTGATACTGTGATGTCCACGTACTACGTACGTCGGTACTGTGATGTCCACGTACTACGTACGTCGGTACTGTGATGTCCACGTACTACGTACGTTGATACTGTGATGTCCACGTACTACGTACGTCGGTACTGTGATGTCCACGTACTACGTACGTCGGTACTGTGATGTCCACGTACTACGTACGTTGATACTGTGATGTCCACGTACTACGTACGTTGATACTGTGATGTCCACGTACTACGTACGTCGGTACTGTGATGTCCACGTACTACGTACGTCGGTACTGTGATGTCCACGTACTACGTACGTCGGTACTGTGATGTCCACGTACTACGTACGTTGATACTGTGATGTCCACGTACTACGTACGTTGATACTGTGATGTCCACGTACTACGTACGTCGGTACTGTGATGTCCACGTACTACGTACGTCGGTACTGTGATGTCCACGTACTACGTACGTTGATACTGTGATGTCCACGTACTACGTACGTTGATACTGTGATGTCCACGTACTACGTACGTCGGTACTGTGATGTCCACGTACTACGTACGTCGGTACTGTGATGTCCACGTACTACGTACGTTGATACTGTGATGTCCACGTACTACGTACGTCGGTACTGTGATGTCCACGTACTACGTACGTCGGTACTGTGATGTCCACGTACTACGTACGTTGATACTGTGATGTCCACGTACTACGTACGTCGGTATTGTGATGTCCACGTACTACGTACGTCGGTACTGTGATGTCCACGTACTACGTACGTCGGTACTGTGATGTCCACGTACTACGTACGTCGGTACTGTGATGTCCAAGTACTACGTACGTCGGTACTGTGATGTCCACGTACTACGTACGTCGGTACTGTGATGTCCACGTACTACGTACGTCGGTACTGTGATGTCCACGTACTACGTACGTCGGTACTGTGATGTCCACGTACTACGTACGTTGGTACTGTGATGTCCACGTACTACGTACGTCGGTACTGTGATGTCCACGTACTACGTACGTAGATACAGTAAGGGCCAGTGATACATACGGCCTCAGCATAGCACAGACACCTGCCTCATGCTCACCTCTATACAACCAAGTTTGTTGGGTGTATATCACGTAAACAAGAGTGATAACAGTCAGGTTATCCGCCATGACCAGTGGTGGGAGTGTGTGGTGTGGGAGGAGCTACGGACTGAGCACAGACAGCCACAGGTGTTGGGTGAGGGCGTGTCACTACCCTGGACCTGCATCATCCCAGTGATATGCACGTGTATCTACATCTGTTCAACAGTGAGACGGTCTGAGCGTCCACGATTGATTGACCATAAGAGCACAGTGAAGCAACTACTGTTATCGCTCATTCTCCTTACAACAACAGACACTCCGGGCAGACTACAGTGTTGTGGAGGTACAGCAGCGGCCATGCAAGCGTGCACACAATTCCATCTTTACACTGTACAAATAAGTAATTACGAGGCAACTTACGTCTTCGTGCCTTCTCCAGAACACTCTCTGTGTTCAGGATATGTTCTAACTTAACATCCAATGATATGACAGCAATATGCTCTTGATTTTGATAAAAGACAGACCAGAGCAGCAGACATCATAAACCTGTATAACAAAACCATCGAAACTCCAACGTTGCATCAAGCACCTCCTCCAGTACGGCCCACCTACCTGCCACCACTCTTGTCTCGAGATGATAATCAACAGGTCCCAGGTCTGGCTGAGTCCCAGGTCTGTGCTTGACAGGTCCCAGGTCTGGCTGGGACCCAGGTCTGTTCTGTGCTTGACAGATCCCAGGTCTGACTAGGTTCCAGATCTGGCTATGTTCCAGGTTCACAGGTCGTGTGAATGCCAGCTTCTCTGTCACCTGGTCGGGTCATACAGCTTCTCACTAGTGTAACTGACTGGCTGCTTAGAGATTCCACTTTTTTTTATTTACCATCCGCGTAGTGTGGAGTCAACCTCAGCTTAACCCATTCAGAGGGAGAGTATGATCCTTCATCACGAAGTAACAACCCCAAGTTATGATGGTCTCTTTAACCTAGCCCTTAAGAGTCAAGTCAAAGGTCAAACGATCATATCCAAGCGTCCTGTAGTCGAGCTCAAGGGGAATAGGTTGTTCTTACGGGTAAACTTTGTGTGTCAACCAAACATGACTGCCGGGCTAGTCCTGATGACATCTTCGTACAAGCATCAGACACCTCACCAAACCTCACTTACTTTCTTCACAGAAGTTCTCTTGCCCTTCCCTCTCTGCACGATTGTGTTTAAACGTAATTATGATAAGAGTCCAACCAACCTATGGCCCCTGGTCCCCGGCAACATGAGGTGTTAAGAGTCCCCAGGTTTCCACCTGACTCTGCTGCCAACGAGACGAAGAGCTTACACAGTAGTAGTACCGGCCCCTCCCACGACCTTTCCCTCTGTGAATGACCTGCCAGTTTTCTAGTCACTATACCAATATTCGTGATCTCTCTAGTAACCTCTCTCCTACGGAACACCCTCACTCAGGTCCCTCTCCCAGTGGCTTACTTCTCTCTGAGACGCAATTGTCAACTGGATGTTCTCACTAACCCGTTTTCTTTATCCAACTATAACCTTCACCCACGACTCCAGTTCATAGGTGGTGTCTGCGATCATTCCAACATCAACAGACTTGCTGCACGCCTCGAACACTTTGATGTTACCTGGCTCAAGGCCCGTCTCCCAAACCATTCCACTTTTGCTATATTTCGTGATTTTGAGGAGTCATAAGTAGTTACCCGTGACATATCCAAAGCTTATGACAGGGTGAGGCATCGGGGTCTCATCTCTAAGCCTTCCTTTTGGCTTCCCTCCCTCACATCCAGCCTTGTGTGTGGCCGATCTATGTCCGTGGTGGTTGATGGATCAGCCTCTCTCTCTTTCTCCATCAACAGCGGTGTCCCTCAAGGTCCTGTCTTGTCTCCTCCACCTTTTCTCCTTTTTATCAATGATTCCCTGTCTTCCATAAATAACCAAATGTACTCACACACTGACGACACAACACTATATTCCTCCACATCCTTCAATTTTGTTGCTTCTTTCACTAGATCTGCATCTCTTCTCGACACAACTTCCTTAATATACTCAGATTTGGAAACGATATTTCACTGGGGTAGACAAAATCTGTTTTAATTCAATGCCTCCAAATCCAGTTGCTACCCATCTCTCTATCGAAAATTCATCATACCTTTCCTCTCTCCTCTTACGCTTCTGTAATTCCACCTCTTAACTCAATAAACATACTTGGTATTACTGTAACATCAACTCTATCTTGGAAACACCACATTACGGAAATGGCCAAGTCTACCTCTAAACTGGGAGTCCTATTTAGACATCGAAAACTTCTTTTCAACCGAACACTTGCTGCATCTTCACAAAGGATTGATCCATCCTTCTATGAAATACTTGTTACATCTAGGGTGGTTCTAGCTCTGTATCCTTGCTTACAGAGTTGAGCCGAAAGCTGTTTGACTTATAAGCTGTCCCGGGATAACTTCAAAATCTGTCCTGTTTGCGCTATGCCGCGATATTAATTCACTTTATCTCTTGTATAGGTATTGCTTTGGTATTTGCTCCCGAGAGGTGGCTGCTTGTGTGCCCCCACGACTAGCTAGACCGGGCAATACTCGGCAAGCTGCTGCGTCACATGATTACTATGTGACCGTCGTCAAATCAAGGATGGACCGTTTGCATGACTTTCTTTCCCTATACCTCGAGGCTCTGGAACTCTCTACCCTCACATGTCTTTCCCAGTAACTATGACTTGGTACATTTTAAAAGACATATTCTTCACTTCCTCCATAATTCGTAAAAATACTTTCCCTCGTCTCCTCTTCTCCTTCTCAATAACTTCTCTATATCCCAGTTAAGGTTCGTCCTTGATGTGGACTTTTTGTTCGTGACTGGAGCCTTCAACGCGGAAAACAGATAACCTGTTCAGACAACCGCCCAGCGCATGACCCCGCCCCCCATGACTCTGGCATGCAGCAGTACTAGCTGACCATCGGCTGACGATAACAACCAACTACTGAGTACACTCATGACCGGTGCTAGGTCCACTGTGCTCACGTCATGTTAACCAGTTACTGGTTATTATCCTCGAAGGATGAAATCTATCAACCAGTTACTGGTTATTATCCTCGAAGGATGAAATCTATCAACCAGTTACTGGTTATTATCCTCGAATCATGAAATTTATCAACCAGTTACTGGTTATTAGCCTCGAGTGATGCAATTTTCCCAAGTGTTGCCATCCGTTGAATCAACGACTTGTTCTAATTCCTGACCGTTTGTACACCCTGGCAACAGAGAGGAACTGAAACAATCATTCAAATTTTTTACGGACGAAACCGAGTTGGGTGTTGATCCTCGCTGCTCATATCAACCACGAGAAATGTCTCATGAGGAAGGAAGGTCAAGTGTCTTTCCTTCTGCAGGACCACAGGAGCCGGTGGGGCCAGCCTGGCTGGGGCTCACCCATGGCCACACCACACACGACCCTGACCTGACCTCCCTCGTCCACTCACACGAGAGCACCAGCTGTACACGTCACCTCCCATCTACGTATGACACAATGCATTAACTCCTGCCTGTGCCCACGCAAGATCAGTTCCTGCGAGATCTACGCTACGTGAACTGTGTGACCACATGATCAACGCAGCTGCTGACACCACATGAACTGTGTGACCACATGATCAACGCAGCTGCTGACACCACATGAACTGTGTGACCACATGATCAACGCAGCTGCTGACACCACATGAACTGTGTGACCACATGATCAACGCAGCTGCTGACACCACATGAACTGTGTGACCACATGATCAACGCAGCTGCTGACACCACATGAATGATGTGTTGGATCATCATGTTCCTACTACCACAGCGGACGAGATTCTCGGGGTCAAACTACATGGAAACAACCATAAGTGACCACTGAGACCAGCTTAACCACAGCTGGATCTTCTCCCTGACCAGTGAGACCATGTGAACCAGATCCTGGTTACTATACTAATAATGGCTGGTCTTTAGGCCTATCTACTCTCAAGGTCATTAAGGTCTTCAGTGTTAAATTATAATGTAATCATCAGTTGAAAACTTTCAAACCCGTCCGAGGTGCGACCTCCTGCCTCTGTGTGTGTGTGTGTGTGTGTGTGTGTGCGTGTGTGTGTGTGGCCCTGGAGCCACGTGCACTTGCCCTTACGGTTCACAGTTACCGCTCGTTACTGTATTAAAGCTTTGATTTATAAACTATGACAATAAGTGTGTATTCTTATATAAGTACCCTTGTATTTATAAATATATATATATATATATATATATATATATATATATATATATATATATATATATATATATATATATATATATATACTGAAATGTGGAAATCACATACAACTGTAAATCAGAAGCAAAACCTTCAAGATCTCACACACACACACACACACACACAGTACAAACATGATGTTGGTTGCAGGTGAGCGGAGGAAGCAAGACGAATGGTTGGCTCACACACCTTACTACCCGGCTGGTCATGGATTACAGGTGAATGATTTTGCATGACCAGTGAGTGTGGCTGAGCTAACACATAAAGTGCGCAGCGACCGCCGATTATATTTGACTTTCATTACTTGCTCTGGTGACCTGCCACTCCACCAGGTGTCGCCCCGGGGCTACACACACACACACACACGTCACAACTGTACAGAAGTTGTTGTTGTTGTATGAACGCTAATACAACATTTGTGCCAACCTGGCCAAGTTAGGGAGGCGGAGTCAGACGTCCATACGTTGGTGGTCGCTTCCTGGGGTACTGTGAGGGGGGGGGGGGGGGGGGGGGCGTGCGTGAGTGGTCGTGTGTAACTTCGCGTGAGACATTAAGAGCCGGTGACCCCAGTCTGCGCTACACTGATTAACCCCAACATCGATAAATCAAGCCAATAACAAATTGCCTTTATATCATCGATTCGTGGCAGCGAGGCTCGGCGGGGAGGGGAACACAGCAGCCTGCTGGCGTGACGCTCGCCTTCATCATTGTCACCGTGGCCTTCCCTCCCTCCCTCCACCTGCCACCACCACACACACAGAGCCGCCAGACATCCCACCATATCTTCCGCGACACGTCACCTTCTTCCTCACAATGTCCAGATGCGATCAATGACGTGAAATTATCATAAAGAAAAAAAAACAGTTACACGACGTGAGCGAGGCACATCGGAATTTGTTAAAACATTAGAACCACACAAATGTATGATGCATCGACCACCATCACTGATAACCTACATGACCAAAACATGAGGCCTGGGATTACAGCAATACATTACTGGTGCCTGGGATTACAGCAATACATTACTGGTGCCTGGGATTACACTAGGCATTACTGGTGCCTGGGATTACAGCAATACATTACTGGTGCCTGGGATTACAGCAATACATTACTGGTGCCTGGGATTACACTAGGCATTACTGGTGCCTGGGATTACAGCAATACATTACTGGTGCCTGGGATTACAGCAATACATTACTGGTGCCTGGGATTACACTAGGCATTACTGGTGCCTGGGATTACTGCAATACATTACAGGTGCCTGGGATTACAGCTAGGCATTACTGGTGCCTGGGATTACAGCAATCCATTTCAAGTGTGGACACATAATCAAAGCCGGTCAAGTCTTCAGCCTGGTATGTGTAAGATCGTGTGAAACATTATGGGTTCAGGTTCCTGGTAAGAAGGTGTCAGGGTAGTGCAGTGTCATAAGACGTGAGAGGACACACACATTTATGGAAAATGTTATCCATCAGAAATGATCTATATCAAGTATAATCTCAAATTTGTCATATTCATAAAATATTTTCTGTCATCTATCACACATATGCGTATATATATATATATATATATATATATATATATATATATATATATATATATATATATATATTCATATATATATATATATATATATATATATATATATATATATATATATATATATATATATATATATATATATATATATCGCAGTAGGTCACAGCGGTGAACTTGATCTAGTATTTACTGATAACTGTGGCCTTTGTTGTCTTTTCCTAGCGCTACCTCGCGCACATGCGGGGGGGAGGGGGTTGTCATTTTCATGCGTGGCGGGGTGGCGACGGGAATGAATAAGGGCAGACAGTATGAATTATGTACATGTGTATATATGCATATGTCTGTGTGTGTATATATGTGTATACGTTGAGAGGTATAGGTATGTATATGTGCGTGTGTGGACGTGTATGTATATACATGTGTATGTGGGTGGGAGACAGCGACAAAGTATAATAGAATAATATATATATATATATATATATATATATATATATATATATATATATATATATATATATATATATGCATAAATAATGTGCGTGTCACTAATATATACCGTGGAATCGAACGCATGATAATATCAATGACAACCAGTGAACAAAAAACGTTACATGGTCCTCGTTCAAATGATCCCGGGTTCGATCCCACGGCACATATTGGTGAAACTGTTTACACCTATTTCACGTGTGATAACACTGTCCTCCTGCCTCCACCGTGTCCAAGAAGGCCACGGAGAGGTGAGGTGGGGGACTGCTATTCCTCCCCTCTTGTATTATTTTCCAAAAGATAAAACATATAGTGTCTACAGAGGATTTATATTACTCTCTCTCTCTCTCTCTCTCTCTCTCTCTCTCTCTCTCTCTCTCTCTCTCTCTCTAAGGTTCATCAATTTGCTACTATCGCTATTTTGATTAAGCGGGAAATAGCGGACAGATAGATAGATGGGTAGATATAGATAGATAGACAGAAACTGGCGGACCCGCCTACGCGAAGTTACTCCGGCAGTGAGGTATGACCTGTGCGAGGTTGTGTCGTCATTACTTCACGGAAGTAGAGCTTCGACACAGAGCGTCTCGCTTCAAAGGTGTTCATCCCCTCCCTCCTACTGTATGTAGCGCAGCTTTGGAAAGCCATGAACCCCTCACTGGGCCGGGAGGGGGGAGTGTCCTGAGGTTTTGTGTGTGTGTCTGTGTGTGTGTGTGTGTGTATATATATATATATATATATATATATATATATATATATATATATATATATATATATATTTCTTTCTTTTCTTTCAAACTATTCGCCATTTCCCGCGTTAGCGAGGTGGCGTTAAGAACAGAGAACTGGGCCTTTAAGGGAATATCCTCACCTGGCCCCCTTCTCTATTCCTTCTTTTGGAAAATTAAAAAAAAAAATAATGAGAGGGGAGGATTTCCAGTCCCCCGCTCCCTCCCCTTTTAGTCGCCTTCTACGACACGCAGGGAATACGTGGGAAGTATTCTTTCTCCCCTATCCCCAGGGATATATTTTTTTTTTTTTTTTTTTATACTTTGTCGCTGTCTCCCGCGTTTGCGAGGTAGCGCAAGGCAACAGACGAAAGAAATGGCCCAACCCACCCCCATACACATGTATATACATACGTCCACACACGCAAATATATATATATATATATATATATATATATATACACACACCAGGTGCGTGTCCGACGTTATGGTGCAGAAGAGGATGATGATCAAGCATAGTGGTGTTCACAAGGTGGACGATGGTGTCCAGTGTAGCCATCCCCTCACCCCATGCTGGGCTCACTATCATTCCTGCTACATGATCAGTCAAACGGTAATGAATCACACCACGTGGACCTGTACTGAATCACACCACGTGGACCTGTACTGAATCACACCACGTGGACCTGTACTGAATCACACCACGAGGACCTGTACTGAATCACACCACGCGGACCTGTACTGAATCACACCACGTGGACCTGTACTGAATCACACCACGTGGACCTGTACTGAATCACACCATGCGGACCTGTACTGAATCACACCACGTGGACCTGTACTGAATCACACCACGTGGACCTGTACTGAATCACACCACGTGGACCTGTACTGAATCACACCACGCGGACCTGTACTGAATCACACCACGTGGACCTGTACTGAATCACACCACGTGGACCTGTACTGAATCACACCACGTGGACCTGTACTGAATCACACCATGCGGACCTGTACTGAATCACACCACGTGGACCTGTACTGAATCACACCACGAGGACCTGTACTGAATCACACCACGCGGACCTGTACTGAATCACACCACGTGGACCTGTACTGAATCACACCACGAGGACCTGTACTGAATCACACCACGTGGACCTGTACTGAATCACACCACGTGGACCTGTACTGAATCACACCATGCGGACCTGTACTGAATCACACCATGCGGATCTGTAGTGAATCACACCACGTGGACCTGTACTGAATCACACCACGCGGACCTGTACTGAATCACACCACGAGGACCTGTACTGAATCACACCACGTGGACCTGTACTGAATCACACCATGCGGATCTGTAGTGAATCACACCACGTGGACCTGTACTGAATCACACCACGAGGACCTGTACTGAATCACACCACGCGGACCTGTACTGAATCACACCACGAGGACCTGTACTGAATCACACCACGCGGACCTGTACTGAATCACACCACGAGGACCTGTACTGAATCACACCATGCGGATCTGTAGTGAATCACACCACGCGGACCTGTACTGAATCACACCACGCGGACCTGTACTGAATCACACCACGCGGACCTGTACTGAATCACACCACGCGGACCTGTACTGAATCACACCACGAGGACCTGTACTGAATCACACCACGCGGACCTGTACTGAATCACACCACGCGGATATGTCAGCTGATGAAGGTAAAATCATGATCACAAGAGTGTCAGATGACAGGTGGAGTGTGTTGAATACTGCAGACAGCGGGGCGCGTGCCGCGAGCACAGCTGGCACCTCGTAACACTGCATCAGGTCCTCCCACGCCACAACACACACGACCACTTGAGATGATTCAACATGTGTATTGCTCTAACTTGCCACAGTTAAGTGTTGACTGAGATCCCCCAGTGTTGTCGGGTGTCCACACCACAGTACTGACAACACTTCATTACTTAGCTATTGATCATGTGTGATGTTACCTCATGCACGCCTCCTCCTGCATCATGCAGCAGCCAGCCACACCTCCACTCTCTCTCTCTAGGGGCACAGCTGCTCCTCCTGGTGGAACACAGTGGTACCACCACCAGCATTACACTGAGGTAAGACTACACCCGGTCACCAGGTGTGGTATGACCACAAGGGCCCTACACTACACCCCGTCACCAGGTGTGGTACGACCACACCCCCACCACCAGAACTACACTGTGGTAGAACTACACCCGGTCACCAGGTGTGGTATGACCACACCCCCACCACCAGCACTACACTGTGGTAGGACTACACCCGGTCACCAGGTGTGGTACGACCACACCCCCACCACCAGCACTACACTGTGGTAGGACTGAACCCGGTCGCCAGGTGTGGTACGACCACACCCCCACCACCAGCACTACACTGTGGTAGGACTGAACCCGGTCACCAGGTGTGGTACGACCACACCCCCACCACCAGCACTACACTGTGGTAGGACTGAACCCGGTCACCAGGTGTGGTTCGACCACACCCCCACCACCAGCACTACACTGTGGTAGGACTGAACCCGGTCACCAGGTGTGGTACGACCACACCCCCACCACCAGCGCTACACTGTGGTAGGACTGAACCCGGTCACCAGGTGTGGTACGACCACACCCCCACCACCAGCGCTACACTGTGGTAGGACTGAACCCGGTCACCAGGTGTGGTACGACCACACTCCACCACCAGCCTGCGTGGAGCAGTAAACATTGACCCACTCGATAACGGTTAATACGATCATATGTTGGAGTGAACACAGTAAAGCAGTTAAATAATCGTACAAACACACTCTACCGTTTCCCGCCAAACCTCGGTAATTGGGCTTCCCTGAGGACAACACCACGGCTTACTTGACACACTAGCGGGGGCTCAAGGCAACAGCCCAATTATGTCATTAAGAAAACGTGTTGCTTGACTAATGACCACGCAATTACAGGGTTAATTACTGGATATTACCCCAGGCTGGGTCATCCATATCGCCTGGCAAGGATGACAGGTTCATGTGATGTAAACATTGCCATATCATCACTAGGATGATGATCTTAGGAACCCTTAACAATTATTATAAACAATAGCCTACTGTCTCTCTCAATATATAAGGTGTATAAGCCCAACAATATAATACACACAATGAAATTGAATCTTTTATATAACAGAAATATGTAAAAATGATTCAGGTGGCCGCTGGCAGCTCTATGAGGGATCAGCTGTTTCATTTCTTGTAACTGAGCTAAATTTCGATCCATATCTTACTTCGTCATATTCTCAAAACGGGCAGGTCCTTACATACAATTTTTCTATGCAAGAAAATAAAATAATTCAGAGCGAAGCACGCCAATCGACCGACTAAAAGAGTAAGTTAGGGTCAAGAATGAGGGTGGTTGTGAGCGTAATCACCGGGTGAAGGCAGCAACGCAGAGTAACCGCTCGCTCGCCCGCCGGCCGGCCAGCACCTGTGGCCCGCACGGACGTTCCCACGCTCAGCGCATCCCAGCAATTTCACATGAAATCGTAATGATGAAATAATGGGGACGGCACGATCGCCCGCCCGGCCCCCACGAGTCAGGTGTGGACGGCCGGGGAGGAGGAGGAGGAGGTGGGGTAGCAGCAGCAGGGGCGGTCGGTCATAAGGGAACAAAGCTCAGTGGGTAAAGCGAACACTTATTATGTTGGTGTGTGTGTGTGTGTGTGTGTGAGGGAGGGTGTGTTGTGCGTGGAAGGTGGTGTGTGGCTGTGTATAATATTTTACTGTCTTCAGTACGTGTGTTCTATGCCATACGTGTGTAAGCGTGTGCGTGGACGATCTTTTTTTTTTTTCCTTACACGCCGCGTATTGTAGTGTTTGTATTATGCGTCTGCCATGGTGATTACCTATTTGTATATATGGGGAAAGATTCTGACGTAGACCAGGTGGGGCTCCATGTGTTCTTCCTGTACTTCATTCACGGAGTTTTTTTTGGAGATTCTTACGTTATTCACATTCACTCAGCTCTGCTCCGTGTTTTTTTTTTTTTTTCATGAATCCACAACTTTGTTGTTGATGGCATACAACTCCCCTCCCCCCCCCCCCACCTCCACCCTGGTCAACAGTTCCACCATCCTGTCATAATTTCTTATTCTTGCTTTTCCTGATCACAAATCCTTGTATGTGTAAAACTCTCTCCCTGTCACACACACCAACAGTAATGACCCACACCCACACTTCATCCCCGCCATTCCCCAGGACTGGTCAAGGGTGTGGCTGGTGTCAGTCAAACACTTGGACATTAATAACGATAAACCATGTTCCTATGTACATCACCTCTGGAATTATTCAGTTATGTTCAGACCGTCGCGTTACCTTAGCATTTCCTGCCTTATAAAAATGGAATATCAATGCGAATTTACGTGTCCAAATGTCTCATCATTCCTGTTATCATCAGTTATAGCTCGTTATCATCCATTAACACTCTCTGTTATCATCCGTTATCGCTCTTATCATCCGTTGACACTCATCATCCGTTAACACTCGTTATCATCCATTAACACTCGTTATCATCCGTTAATACTCCTGTTATCATCCGCTAACACTCCTGTTATCATCCGTTAATACTTATCATCCGTTAACACTCGTTATCGTCCGTTAACACTTGTTATCATCAATTAACACTCCTGTTAGTATCCATCAACACTCCTGTTAGTATCCATTAACACTCCTGTTATCATCCATTAACACTTGTTATCATCCATTAACACACCTGTAATCATTCATTAATGCTCCTGTTATCATCCATTAACACTCCTGTTATCATTCATTAACACTCCTGTTATCATCCATTAACACTCCTGTTATTATCCATTAACACTCCTGTTATCATCCATTAACACTCCTGTTATTATCCATTAACACTCCTGTTATCATCCATTAACACTCGTTATCATTCATTAACACTCCTGTTATCATCCATTAACACTCCGGTTATCATTCAATAATGCTCCTGTTATCATCCATTAACACTCCTGTTATCATCCGTTAACACTCGTTATCGTCCGTTAACACTTCTGTTATCATCAATTAATACTCCTGTTAGCATCCATCAACACTCCTGTTAGCATCCATTAACACTCCTGTTATCATCCATTAACACTTCTGTTATCATCTATTAACACTCCTGTTATCATTCATTAATGCTCCTGTTATCATCCATTAACACTCCTGTTATCATTCATTAACACTCCTGTTATCATCCATTAACACTCCTGTTATCATCCATTAACACTGCTTTTATCATCCGTTAACTTTCCTGTTAGCATTCATTAACACTGCTGTTATCATCCGTTAACACTCCTTTGTAAGTACCATCTCTGCACTGACCACACCAGCAACTACCTTGATCATCTTTACATATCTCTCCCTACCAAGTTGTCAAACTTGGGGCGATCGCTACCCTAACGCATGACCCCAGACAGAACACTTGGTGTGGGACCCCAGACAGAACATCTGGTGTGGGGCCCCAGACAGAACACCTGGTGTGGGGCCCCAGACAGAACACTTGGTGTGGGACCCCAGACAGAACACCTGGTGTGGGACCCCAGACAGAACACCTGGTGTGGGACCCCAGACAGAACACTTGGTGTGGGACCCCAGACAGAACACTTGGTGTGGGACCCCAGACAGAACACTTGGTGTGGGACCCCAGACAGAACACTTGGTGTGGGACCCCAGACAGAACACTTGGTGTGGGACCCCAGACAGAACACTTGGTGTGGGACCCCAGACAGAACACCTGGTGTGGGACCCCAGACAGAACACCTGGTGTGGGACCCCAGACAGAACACTTGGTGTGGGACCCCAGACAGAACACCTGGTGTGGGACCCCAGACAGAACACTTGGTGTGGGACCCCAGACAGAACATCTGGTGTGGGACCCCAGACAGAACACCTGGTGTGGGCCCCTAGACAGAACATCTGGTATGGGACCCCAGACAGAACATCTGGTGTGGGACCCCAGACAGAACATCTGGTGTGGGACCCCAGACAGAACACCTGGTGTGGGACCCCAGACAGAACACCTGGTGTGGGACCCCAGACAGAACACCTGGTGTGGGACCCCAGACAGAACACCTGGTGTGGGACCCCAGACAGAACACCTGGTGTGGGACCCCAGACAGAACACCTGGTGTGGGACCCCAGACAGAACACCTGGTGTGGGACCCCAGACAGAACACCTGGTGTGGGACCCCAGACAGAACACTGGTGTGGGACCCCAGACAGAACACTGGTGTGGGACCCCAGACAGAACACTGGTGTGGGACCCCAGACAGAACACCTGGTGTGGGACCCCAGACAGAACACCTGGTGTGGGACCCCAGACAGAACACCTGGTGTGGGACCCCAGACAGAACACCTGGTGTGGGACCCCAGACAGAACACCTGGTGTGGGACCCCAGACAGAACACCTGGTGTGGGACCCCAGACAGAACGCCTGGTGTGGGACCCCAGACAGAACACTGGTGTGGGACCCCAGACAGAACACCTGGTGTGGGACCCCAGACAGAACACCTGGTGTGGGACCCCAGACAGAACACCTGGTGTGGGACCCCAGACAGAACACCTGGTGTGGGGCCCCAGACAGAACACCTGGTGTGGGACCCCAGACAGAACACCTGGTGTGGGACCCCAGACAGAACACCTGGTGTGGGACCCCAGACAGAACACCTGGTGTGGGACCCCAGACAGAACACCTGGTGTGGGACCCCAGACAGAACACTTGGTGTGGGACCCCAGACAGAACACCTGGTGTGGGACCCCAGACAGAACACTTGGTGTGGGACCGGACCCCGGACGGAACACCTTGTGCGGGGCCAGATGTGTTATAAACCCATATTCACCAAGCCACCATACAACATGGACAGTGAACCATCAAGATAAATGGTTAAGACGATGTCATTACATAGTGAGGTGTGTGTGGCTGCGGCCACCGTCATCATGCATCACAACTCTGGTTCTTGTGTACAACACGACACACGGACGGATACCAGCACAACCCAGGTTGTTGTTGTCGTCGGACGTGGAGACCAAATTTGCAAAGACGGTAACTGGTGGCGAGCAACGTTGCGTCACACAGGTTGGCGGACACATCCCCAGTGTGTGCAGTACAACTTTCAGGAGGAAAAGAATAATAATGAAATAAATAATGCTAGCCGTAGCACATACACCTGGGAGAGTGTCAGTGATGAGCGAAGGTTCCACTTTTCCGTCAAGCATTATGTACGTACACTGGGTGGGTGAGTGGTCGGCGAGTGACCCATGTGTATGGCTGGCATGAGCAGGTGAGTGGTCGGCGAGTGACCCATGTGTATGGCTGGCATGAGCAGGTGAGTGGTGGGCGAGTGACCCATGTGTATGGCTGGCATGAGCAGGTGAGTGGTCGGCGAGTGACCCATGTACCTGGGTGGTATGAGCAGGTGAGTGGTCGGCGAGTGACCCATGTACCTGGGTGGTATGAGCGGGTGAGTGGTCGGCGAGTGACCCATGTACCTGGGTGGTATGAGCAGGTGAGTGGTCGGCGAGTGACCCATGTACCTGGGTGGTATGAGCAGGTGAGTGGTCGGCGAGTGACCCATGTACCTGGGTGGTATGAGCAGGTGAGTGGTCGGCGAGTGACCCATGTACCTGGGTGGTATGAGCGGGTGAGTGGTCGGCGAGTGACCCATGTACCTGGGTGGTATGAGCGGTGAGTGGTCGGTGAGTGACCCATGTACCTGGTGGTAGAGCGGGTGAGTGGTCGGTGAGTGACCCATGTCCTGGGTGGTATGAGCGTGGTCGGTGAGTGACCCATGTACCTGGGTGGTATGAGCGGGTGAGTGGTCGGTGAGTGACCCATGTACCTGGGTGGTATGAGCGGGTGAGTGGTCGGTGAGTGACCCATGTACCTGGGTGGTATGAGCGGGTGAGTGGTCGGTGAGTGACCCATGTACCTGGGTGGTATGAGCGGGTGAGTGGTCGGTGAGTGACCCATGTACCTGGGTGGTATGAGCGGGTGAGTGGTCGGTGAGTGACCCATGTACCTGGGTGGTATGAGCGGGTGAGTGGTCGGTGAGTGACCCATGTACCTGGGTGGTATGAGCGATCCTCATGATGGTGATGGAAACATTCTCAGGTAACCATGGCTCACCACGACCGTGCATCACATGGCTGGATACTGACACTACAGTCAGGAGGTTCCTGCTTCTTCCTCCACTCCCGGACATTCCCACTTGAATAACTGAGGTCAGACAGCACGAGATCACTGGGTCGTAACGAGGCTGTTTGTGACAGTGGATGAGAACAGAAACTCATACATTAATACTGGCAGCGGTAGAGAGATAAAGATTTTGTAAAGATGAAGACATGTTAAATTATCGAGCAGCTGAGTTGTGAGTACAGTCAGTCGTAGAATTGACGCAAAATATTCATCAAATCTATGCAGTGCTATGCTATGTTATAATGTTTATTTTCTTCTGTAAAAAAAAAAAAGTATAAATTGCTCAATAAACATAAGAATTCACCGTGGTATCTATCTTCTGCACGCAGGCAGAGAATTCTTTATCCACATCCGAGGTTCAAATACCCAGCTCTACCTGACTTCACCTCAGCTCCAGAAGTAAATCATTCTACCTAATGATTGTGGGACCCAGCTACCCACCCTCACACATGGCTCTAGTCTTGAGATGGCACGTAAGCCTAGTATGAGCAGCAGATATCACCTCCAGTGTTCCCTACAGCCAGTAACTGTCAGCCTGGGCATCATGTCAGTGTCTCCACCACCAGCAGATACCACATCATGCCGTTCCCTTCTTACCACAACTATAGTCATCATTACTGAACTATATTTGAAGATTTGTCTATCATCTTTCCTCTATTAGGCTTAACATACCTACGTAAGGTAATCTGTACAGGATCATAATGTTTTCTCTAAACCAAAAAACCATACACCATTTTCCACTAGCCAGTAATTTGGTAATAATCGATTATCAATTTCTTTTTTTTCTTAGACGACACGAATAACTGAATGTCCCAGTCAAGGTCTTCTCTTCCACGCTACATACAGCCTAAGCCAGGTACCAATCTATCAACCAAACCCTTGGGGGACGATAGACACCTGGGTTGGCTGTGGACCGACTGCCTGCAACCAGGGTTCTAACCTTTGCGCGCGACCCCGGGCGGCCCGTGAATGCGTTATGGGCAGCGAATTGGTCCACTGGAGCCTGCAGTTTACCTGTGTCACAAGCAATAGCTACAGTAAACACACACACACACACACACACACACTGTGAATGGTACGGGAATATTTAGCGTTGATAATGACACTAAACGCCACCGTTAACCAGTAACTGTACAGTTCAGGTCCTCCTCATTAAGCGTTAAACGAGAGCACATGTATGGCCATGTTTCGTCCTCCCAGATATTTCGCTCATAATCACGCTCAATATCTGACAACTTACGTCAGGTGTCTCATCTCACAGAAGTCAAATATGTCGCTTGACACCGGGCAAGAGACAGACAGACAGACGGTCGCCATGTATCCACGTTGGTTCATACAAGACCAACAGTACACAGGCAATCCTCTCTCCTTCCTCCAAACCTCACACCTCTCCTCTCACTGTGGCCACAGGTACGGCTGCACAGAGCCGGTGCTTCCCAGCCGACGTCAACCACCACAAAAAGGCACGGCTCCCGTGGCCAGCTTATAGTCACCTCTACTGTTACTCCTTCATCAAGTTGTTCTCTCTGTCTTAACGGATACTGGCATGTTGCACGACCTGCTATGATACAGGTCCCCACGTTATACAAGCAGCCGTCACTCAGGTCCCCACGTTATACAAGCAGCCGTCATTCAGGTCCCCACGTTGTACAAGCAGCCGTCATTCAGGTCCCCACGTTATACAAGCAGCCGTCATTCAGGTCCCCACGTTATACAAGCAGCCGTCATTCAAGTCCCCACGTTATACAAGCAGCCGTCATTCAAGTCCCCACGTTATACAAGCAGCCGTCATTCGGGTCCCCACGTTATACAAGCAGCCGTCATTCAAGTCCCCATGTTATACAAGCAGCTGTCATTCAAGTCCCCACGTTATACAAGCAGCCGTCATTCAAGTCCCCATGTTATACAAGCAGCTGTCATTCAGGTCCCCACGTTGTACGAGTTGCTGTAATTCAGGTCCCCACGCTGTAAGAGCAGCTGTCATTCAGATCCCGACGTTCAACAAGACCACTAGTGATCACTCGTGTATACCGCTACTCTGGATAATGACAACCTCACCATTGCCACACTTCACACCCTTTATGGACTATCATAACCAATCCTGAGCACTACCATGGCCAGACCGGCCACCAGGCCACCGCGTGGACTGGCCCAACTCGAGGATTAGCAGGTTCTGAGTCTGAAGCTTCCGTCCCTCCACCACAATGGTATTGTTCCAACTCTTATAATCGCGCCACCAGTACGAGGCAAGTCTGTCATCATGTGACTTTCTTCTTTTTCCCCCAATGAACCCACCCAACGTACATGGTGAAACCTTTCCTCGCCCATTGTCCAGACGACATTATGCAACAACTTGCAGCGACTCTGCGCGACATGTTGCCTTCTGATTAACACCAGTCCTCACGAGTCCAGGAACTGGCCAACACTGCTGCTGTTAAATGATGACTACAGCAGTGTTCATTCTTCTAGGAGAGTGTGTGTACCAAGCTTTACCGTTCACACAGCAAGGTGTATGTACACGCAAAGCTTTGCTGCTCAAAGGAGCGGATATCGATATCTGCTTATAATGAAGCTTAATGGAGGTAAGTGGGTTGGCCCTGCTCCCATAACATCAACTGAACGGTAGCGCTCAATTACACCTTTTTACAGCCTATTGTAACAAACTACTCATTCGAGAGTCTATCAGCTCCACACACAATGATGGCGTATCAATGCCAAGGCATAATTACAGCTACTGATAGGTAGTGAAATGCATCATAAAATATAAATGTTTGCCTTTATTGCAATATCTGCTGGACCAGGGGTGTTTCGTATTAACGGGGTCGAGGTTTCAACACCCCCCCTCCTTCCCCCCACGCCCAAGGCGCGACACGGAACAGAAGTCATGAGTGTCAATGGCGTCATACAATCTCGATGAATAATTATGAATAATGACCCGAGGTCTTGTATCAGCGCCATGGTTACCATGTAACTTGGTAACGGCGCACAACCGATCCTAACTTGCACCTGGCGCCTCCCACGTGTTCCCATTGGCCGAGACGTGATACCGAGCTCCGTGATTGGCCAGTATGACGCAAGTCCCAGCTGCTGACCAATCAGGTTATTGTTTGTATAACTCTGAAACTCATCATTGTTCTGTGATTGGCTCACACACACACGTACTGCTCCTTACTGCAGCATTGCAAACATTCCCCAGGAATATTTCCTGGTATCATACATAACAAAGTTACTCCAAGCAGCAACTCTCGCAGGCAAAATTATCTCTTCTTTTATGCTGATGTAAGTGAACATTAAATGAATTATTCTGAGAGAATGTAATCACATCTCTGCTGATGGTAACACTGTTCCCCGACCCTCGCGTGTCCTGCTCCCATGAAAATCAGAGCGGATGATTCTGCGTCACGGAAAGCGCGCGCATCTTGAATCATAGATGACGCACCGCGTCGAAAAATTACCCATTTGATCATGAGCGTCCTCATGTTAGAGTCGTGTCTTGGACGCGCTGGCCGCCTTAAATATTCACCAGATGATTGCCGACCAAGGTAATTACACACCAGAGCCTTGACTTGGGGAATACAAGCAACTGAATTACTGGAGGCTAGGACGCAGAGCGCGCGCGCGCGCGCCTCCGTGAGCCGATAATTCTTGGGCATAATATTAAGAGGTGGTGGACGTGGGTGGTGTAACACCTGAAGGACGCATCGCGCCTGGCTAACGAGGTTACGTCGACGCCCACGGCTGCTTCTCGTAACTATGAAGAAGAAAGGTGAAGAAATTATAACGATCTATTATACTTGGACGATAGATTATCATATATGGCCTACAATTACATGCAGTAAATTCATAGAAACTGTCCAGAATTAAACTCGCAGTGAAGGCGTTTTCTAAACCCGGGTATTCTTGTAATTAGTGTGTAAACCTGAAGTTGCTTGGCCGTCACTGTTTTTCTTGTGGCTTACCCCCAGGGTGTGTCGGCTGCTCCAGCCACCCCGCCCTACATCTGTTCACACGACACATGTTCATTTAAAAGTAATAAACCCGGTACATGTCTCCCTCTGAATTCCTAAATCTGACATCTTCCTCATTTCTCGAAGAAAACTAACACTACATTAATTCCCAAAACTTCAACGCAACACAAATTAATATCATCAAAATGGATGATTTGTTAACAAGGAAGCTTCGACAAGGGTACTGATAACATTCTAAAAAACTAATATATATATTCCTATTCACAAGAGGATCAATACTTAAGGTTTCTTAAGTGTGTCAAGCTGGTCTTTGAAAACTGGATCTTGGCCATACTTCATCAAAGTATTTATGTTTACATTCATTCCTCGTTCCTCTAACTGTTATCTTCATTCCAGGTCCACTGTACGTACGGTCTCCCACCGCCCCACATCTCCCCTCATCAGGAACCCGCTACCCAGGTCGGGCACACTCATACTTCATTATGTAGAACGATGATCCTCTCATTTCACGAATCATTTTTCAACTTTTCAAATTTCACTTGAATCAGCTTAACAGAAGTAAGTGTGCATAATCCAAAGAACGACTCGTGCACCCTCTTGTGATACCACCAGCTTGCGCGCGCGCGCGCGCGTATATGTGTGTGTGTGTGTGTGTGTGTGTGTGTGTGTTCCCATTAACTGAATTTCATTAGCGTATATTTCAGCATATTTAAGTACATTTCCTTACTTGACAGGGTTCAGCCGAAAGCGGTCTGCCTTATCAGCTCCCCCACATTAACCTCCAAACTTGACCCACTTACCCAACGCCGCAATGTTGTTTCACTTCTCCTCTTCTATATTTATTCCTTTGGATTTTGCTCCCGAGAGATGGTTGCTCGTTTGCCCCAGCACTAACTAGACTACGAAATATTCGGTAAACTGCTGCGTCACATGACTATTGTGTGTGGCCGTTGACAACTCAAGGGTGGGCCGTTTTGATAACTTTTTCCTTCCTTTCACCTCAAGGCTTTGGAACTCTACACCCTCTCAAATCTTTCTTAATAACTATGACCCGGCACCTAGGAAAAAAAGGCACCTAGGAAAATAAAGATAAGATAGCGTTTTTACTTCCTCTAAAATTCCTAAATACTTTCCCTTCTTTCTTCTGCTTTTTCATTAACCCTTCTATATTTCAACTAAGCTTTGTCCATGATGTAGACTTTTGTGGAGCCTCCACTGTAGAAAAAAAAAAAAAGTTTTGTAGTGCGTAATGACGTATCTGTTTAGTGCGGGGAGGGAGTTCTACACTGGTGGGGCCACATAACTTTCCATCGTACATTTGATATTTGTTTACACTACTTACAGTTAAATTCACGTCCCTCATCATACTCTATTAATCCATTATCTAATACTATAGTGGTACTTCTATACACACATTCTAACTTTCTTGATGACCACAAACATACATGTCCATGTATACAAGGAGGCAACTAGGCTACCGTCAAGCTCCAGCCTCCACCACCACCATCGGTCGTCAACACACGATATTGTTACCCAAATTTCTTCAGAGAAGTGAGAAAGCGAGGTGAGACCCTCCTTACTATTGTGCGTCACTCGGTAACCACACACACACACGCACACATGAAACACACACACATGAACACACACACACACACACATGTAGAGTCACTCTTGCCAAGCGATCATCAACTTGTGCACAAGGGGTGGGAGTCGTGCATTCGTGGGGCGTCATCTCTCTTGACAACGCGCAACATGAATTTAGGATTTCACTGAGCTCGCTCATGTGTTCCAAGCGTACAAACGTCTGTCATGAGGGTTCATGAACACAGTGAAAGGCAGAGGGGACGACATGTGATCCACAACTATGTTTATGGGACGAGAGGAAGACATGTGTTCATAATGTGTCGGTCAAACACAAGCAACGTAGTCTTGTGTCCAGCAGCGGGTCAAAGGTACAGGCGCTCTCTTCCCTGGGATCATGTCCTCATGTCCTTAACCATCTGTCATAAATCTATCAATAGATGTGAACATTATGTGATCCCCACCCAGCCTGCAACAATACTAAACCCAGCATTTAGCAGTACTGACCCAGCCTGCAGCAATACTGATCTAGCGTGTAGCAGTACTGACCCAGCCTGCAGCAATACTGATCTAGCGTGTAGCAGTACTGACCCAGCCTGCAGCAATACTGATCTAGCCTGTAGCAGTACTGACCCAGCCTACAGCAATACTGATCTAGCCTGTAGCAGTACCGACCCAGCCTGCAGCAATACTGATCTAGCCTGTAGCAGTACCGACCCAGCCTGCAGCAATACTGATCTAGCCTGTAGCAGTACTGACCCAGCCTGCAGTAATACTGATCTAGCCTGTAGCAGTACCGACCCAGCCTGCAGCAATACTGATCTAGCCTGTAGCAGTACTGACCCAGCCTGCAGTAATACTGATCTAGCCTGTAGCAGTACTGACCCAGCCTGCAGCAATACTGATCTAGCCTGTAGCAGTACTGACCCAGCCTGCAGTAATACTGATCTAGCCTGTAGCAGTACTGACCCAACCTGCAACAGCACTGACACAACCTCGGCTACCAGCGTTTCAACCATGGACAATACTCACCCACTACCGCGCCATACTCATTATTCAACTCGTTTATTACTGACTCAACCTAGACGAGTGTAACAACCCTACACCCCCACCCGGCACTCTGACCGTTTGTAACTGAAAGAGTCGGTTAAATTTTGGTTGTAGTTACCGGCGTAAAACATCTGTCGGAGGAAACCCGAAAGTAACTATTTTTAATGGATTACCTTGTGAGCTGGGACGGTAAGGACAGCTGAGGCACTAATCAAACATATCCCATTATGGCGGGGACCCGGGTGTCATTTCATGTGTGGCGGGGTGGCGGCAGGAATGGATGAAGGCAGCATGTACGAATATGTACATGTGTATATATGTATATGTCTGTGTATGTATATGTATGTATTCGTTGAAATGTGTAGGTATGTATATATGCGTGTGTGGGCGTTTATGTATATACATGTGTATGTGGGTGGGTTGGGCCATTCTTTCTTCTGTTTCATTGCGCTACCTCGCTAACACGGGAGATAGCGTCAAAGTATTATTATATGACAGCTAGAGACTGAGTGTGAACGAATGTGGCCTTTGTTGTCTTTTCCTAGCGCTACCTCGCACACATGAGGGGGGAGGGGGTTGTTATTTCATTGTGGCGAGATGGCGATGAGAATGAATAAAGGCTGACAGTATGAATTATGTACATGTGTAAATATGTATGTCTATGTGTATATATGTATACGTTGAGATGTATAGGTATGTATATTTGCGTGTGTGGACGTGTATGTATATACATGTGCATGTGGGTGGGTTAGGCCATTCTTTCGTCTGTTTCCTTGCATACCTCGCTAACGCGGGAGACAGCGACAAAGCAAAATAAAATATATAATAATACATAAGAATATATATATATATATATATATATATATATATATATATATATATATATATATATATATATGATCACACTTGTCCGTGATGATAGTATGAAGGTGAAATCGCACTTCAGTAGTTCATACAATTCTAACGTAATTTTTCTATACATGTGGCACATGTTCGTGGAGACAATCCGCCTCATCAGGTTCCAATACTTAACAAAGTTATTCAAATCCCAACATCACACTTGGTTTCTGCCGTACAACACAGTCTTTCTAGGCCAAACACTGTCTGTTATGCCTGGTCGTAACCCTTGTAAGGTAGAGTGATTAAGGAGGGTCAGGTGACAGGGGCTGACCTGGGTAGTTGGGTGTGTCAAGGACAATCTTTTTTTCTCATTTCGTGTTTCGTCAATTCTTTCATAATGATTTGGTTCATGGCCTTTATAACCGCCTGGAGACAAATCAAAGTTCTTAGTATTAGCAATTAAGACATTCAATGACGTTACATGTAACAGTCAGCAGAGAGGGAAAAAACGTTTGTGAGGAAACTGTACAAGGTTATTGCTCATACTTCAGTGTTATCCCTCAGTGAGACAGACGGACTGACATTACATGGACAACGGCCGTGTAGCAGCACAGAATTAATCTTTCAACTCCTCGTAGCCTAACCGTCACCAAGTGTTCAGAGATGAGATGCTGTACCGACATTTATTTATCTATTTATTTATCCATACTGTCTTCTAAAAGCAAATAAATTAATAATACCGGCATTACAGTTTGCAATGCCATTACTAATGTGTCGGTCCACCTGGTCGTGCCTAAACAGTTGAGCGTCGCACATGATGACGTCATTATCAAGCTAAGGCCTGTGTCGCTATTATCTTAAATCTTTTATATACACAAAAAGCTTTCGCATTTTAAATTTTTTTCAGTTGACTTACCTGGTACTTCCCCGAATATCTAAAGTATATTTTTAAATGTATAATAATAGTGTTATGAACGACTTGGAACTATTCTTGCCTATATTTGAACGAAATTTGAACGAAACAAAATTTTGTCAGGAAGTTTCGACAGGGCTTAGAAAAATATCCTAGTTAAAGAGTTATCGACATGCACAGCTGATACATTTCTATCTTATGAATTATACAGAGTGCATCTGTAGCCACAAATCACAACAATTGTCCCATTTCGATGGGATACGATATTTAAGTGGCGGTGGAGGAGGTTACCAGATGTCGCTTTCTGACCGAAAACTCACTGGAAAGTACTTAGTGTAGTCGACTGTACACTTTATATTCATTTCTTTGGAAAACGAATCACTAGAAGTTTAGAGATCAATGCGGGATACGCTTTATCTTGTTTCACTCGAGTTTGCTGAACTACAATCACAGTTTAAGTACCCAGCTCGATGGTTAGGTATGAGAATAGAGAAGCATACAGGAAAATAAGAGTAACAGTTAACTGTAAGTTAACCGTGTTATAATTTATACCGATGGCCGCACACTCGCCCACGGGGTACGAGCACCAAGGCAGCAGCAACCTTTAGCGTCATACCGAGTACTGTCGGGCGGGACCACAGCCGGAACCAGCATATTGCATCATGTCTTCGTCCGTTCATTATTCTGGAATGATCCTACGTATGTAAGTAGGAAGGTTAATCGCTGGTAATATTACTGAAGGTCATTCGGATACATGATCTTAGATTCATTGTTAGCAGAACTAAGATGTACTAGTTAATCATTTGGTCTTGAGGAAAAAGTCTTTCTGCCAGTCAGGTTTGGAGAAGCCTTCAGGTGAATTTCCTTCAACTTTGTGTGATCCAACCTTCTCTCGTTTCACTTGTTATACAGCGGTGGGTGACATCACTGGACTTCCCACATACTTACTGTAGCAACAAGAACACAAAGGCAAAAAAGAACAATGTAATTGTATGTCCCAGATCGATCATGTGCCGCTATACAAGAACAAGATCATAAATTATTTGCATCAAGGAAACACATAAGCCACTTCCCCCGTATTATGTATATTCGGACAATCAGCTGGAATAATCTACATATGTATAATGACATACTGGGTAACAATCAGTAGTGCCAGCCATCAGCGTGTGAAGCGGGGTCGGCCACCAGCCTCGCCACACAATACGTATAACCCACACAACAATTCGGCACATAATCGTTTCACATTGCTTCGCAACGATTCAGTTTTCTTCACGACTAACAGAAGGAGGGGACACTTCTAAACGTGGGGAAAGTATATCACTACATTGCTAGTGGCGTAAACTACTGACATGCAAGTTAAAGTAAAGACCATCAACCCGGCTATCGTTACTGACACGAACAATAACCACAGAGCTGCAGCAGCAGCAGCAGCAGGGGCTCCCACGTCCATGCCGGAGTAAGATAACGTAAGGCTCAGCGGTTGTACCAACACAACCCCCAGCCATGTTGAACATTCTGACTCCTGTGAGCGTTCACGTGGGGGGGTCGGCATTACGCAGGTTACACACTAAAACTGTAATGTGTTATAATGATTTTCCCTTAACAATGAAGGTAATCCTTCATCCCCTTATATTATACGAATAAACCACTCGCTGAACTTAACACTATATAATCTTACGGCTGGCAACTGTTTATATCATAAGACCCACAATATAAAAGTTTACATGATTAATATCTGTTTATCATATATATATATATATATATATATATATATATATATATATTTTTTTTTTTTTTTTTTTTCTTCCATACTATTCGCTATTTCCCGCGATAGCGAGGTAGCGTTAAGAACAGAGGACTGGGCCTTTGAGGGAATATCCTCACCTGGACCTCTTCTCTGTTCCTTCTTTTGGAAAAAAAAAATATATATATATATATATATATAATAATAATAATTAATAATAATAATTGGTGTTTCCCCGAGTGAGCGAGGTACCGCCGGGAACATATCTGACCTTCCATCCCCAAGAGCCCCTTATAAAGGGTTCCCGCACCGCTCAGAAAGTCGGCCAAGTCCACGGTCCACCTGGCGGGACCACAAAGTCATGACGTGTGTCTGTGTGAGACAACCGAGCAGGAAAGTGCGCAGTATTTCACCTGCAGTGGTTGCAACCCAGGCACGTGGGAGGGTCTTTGTGATGTGTCGGAACTGATTTCAGGTCAGTCATTCACACTTCGCTGAGTTCCACCTCTCTCTCTCTCTCTCTCTCTCTCTCTCTCTCTCTCTCTCTCTCTCTCTCTCTCTCTCTCTCTCCCCGTCATTCCCCCACAGGATCAACCCTCACCACCCACGTTGTCCTCAACCACTCCATCTGTACCACATTCACCCTCCTCTGCATTTACGGCCCCAGACTCCCGCCCACACAGCATCGCTGGCCCTATACCATCAAACACACCCAACGTTGCCCTCACACACACACACTGACCTCTCTCTCCACCCACATCTCAACTTGATTCTGAGTACAAAAATCTTTGAGAATTTCTTTTTTAAGTTAAGACACCGGGAAGAGTGGAACAGAGTAATGGAGTCGCATGGAAAATATATGGTTATATGCATGAAAAAATCCAAGCAAGTTGAATCTAACCCTTCACCTGGGGGGAGAGATTCCCCTGGACCTCCACCCTTAAGGAGGGGACTTGGTCCCCAGGTTACTAACCCACTCCACACCAAAAGCATAAACACCATCGCGATACATTTCTGTTGATCGTTCAGTGATCAAGAAAGAATTATTCATAGAAAGAAGCAAGCCACAAACACAGACGCTTGTCTTCATATCAATGCAACTTACCGTACACTTCACAGGAAACATTAGGTTCATGTAGTTGTATAAACAAATAATCCATAATCATGACTAGATCTCAATGTCATTCATCTAAATAATGAACTACATGAATACTAAATGTTAAGAATATGATCAATACATATATGGTTTATTCCCTGAAGACCATGGACTAACCATAATGCACTTACTTACAATCATGCAGGGTATGCTAGACAATCGCAGGCCTACATACATACATACATACATACATACATACTCGTCACGAGAAACCAAACAAACCTTACCTGATCTCGTTCTTGAAACACAGATGGAATTATGCTGCGCGCGCGAGCTCTCTCTCAACTATGGGCGCCTGCCGAAGAAAATGTAGGTAAGACGAAGTCATGTTCGAGATGATCCCTCATCCACCAATGTGTTTAAAGCAACTCTCAGTTTTATCTACATGAACCCAGTCATCGGTTCAGGGCATCTTCCTAAGTTCAACACACCTCACTTGTCCAGGACACATTACCAGCTACACCACCGCCTCCTGAGTATCATCGCTCTGTCACCCCAGGTCTTTGCACATTACCGGGTTCCCACGAGGGTCAAACCCCACTCCCCATACACTACAAATAACTCGTTAATGACAAGCTTGAAGTCTTGCCTCGTACTGTACAAAGATGTATGTCTGTGTGTTTATCTAGAGAGAGAGAGAGAGAGAGAGAGAGAGAGAGAGAGAGAGAGAGAGAGAGAGAGAGAGAGAGAGAGAGAGAGAGAGAGAGAGAGAGAGAGCAGCACAAGCCTGAGCCCAGGTAGGTCATCTCGGGTTAAAGATAACAGTAAAGGTAAAGATGGCAGAAAGTGATGAGGGATCCGCAAGTGCTCGTAGACCTGACCATTAGAGGAAGAAAAGTTCCAGGAAGAGAAGACGGAGGAAGGAAGTGGAGAAGACGGAGGAAGGAAGTGGAGAAGACGGAGGAAGGAAGTGGAGAAGACGGAGGAAGGAAGAGGGGAAGACGGAGGAAGGAAGAGGAGGACGGAGGAAGGAAGAGAAGAAGACGGAGGAAGGAAGAGGGGAAGACGGAGGAAGGAAGAGGAGAAGACGGAGGAAGGAAGAGGGAGACGGAGGAAGGAAGAGGGGAAGACGGAGGAAGGAAGAGGGGAAGACGGAGGAAGGAAGAGGAGAGACGGAGGAAGGAAGAGAAGAAGACGGAGGAAGGAAGAGGGGAAGACGGAGGAAGGAAGAGGGGAAGACGGAGGAAGGAAGAGGAGGACGGAGGAAGGAAGAGGGGAAGACGGAGGAAGGAAGAGGGGAAGACGGAGGAAGGAAGAGGAGAAGACGGAGGAAGGAAGAGGGGAAGACGGAGGAAGGAAGAGGGGAAGACGGAGGAAGGAAGAGGAGGACGGAGGAAGGAAGAGGGGAAGACGGAGGAAGGAAGAGGAGGACGGAGGAAGGAAGAGGGGAAGACGGAGGAAGGAAGTGGGGAAGCAGGAGGAATGAAGAGGGGAAGACGGAGGAAGGAAGAGGAGGACGGAGGAAGGAAGAGGGGAAGACGGAGGAAGGAAGAGGGGAAGACGGAGGAAGGAAGAGGAGAAGACGGAGGAAGGAAGAGGGGAAGACGGAGGAAGGAAGAGGGGAAGACGGAGGAAGGAAGAGGAGGACGGAGGAAGGAAGAGGGGAAGACGGAGGAAGGAAGAGGAGGACGGAGGAAGGAAGAGGGGAAGACGGAGGAAGGAAGTGGGGAAGCAGGAGGAATGAAGAGGGGAAGACGGAGGAAGGAAGAGGAGAAGACGGAGAAAGAGAAGATGGAGAAAGATCATTTCACAGCTTTGATGTTCCTGGTAAGAGGCAGGTGTCGTCATGACAGGCAGGAGGGGCGCCACACACAACCTCTGGGCAGCAGCAGGAGGAGGAGGAGGAGGAGGAGCGCCACGCGTGCCTGGCTGGCTGGTGGTGGTGGGGGAACACCTCACGAGAACATGGTTCACATGATCTCTGCAGAACAGCGAGAGAACAGCAACATGACGGCGCTCGGAGAGGGCAGGGTGAAGATGCCAAAAGAATTAACGAGACACAAGACTTCTGATTCCACACTGAGTCAACCAAGACGTGAGGGATGGGGCGGCGGAGAGTGTGAGCAGTGCGCCACACTTGGGCGGTATGAAGTATAAGACAGTTGCTGCTCACAGGAAACATGATAATTATCACGGCACCTGTACACCCACCTCTGGCAGACAGGTGGCAGGCTGGGAGGGTTACGTGACGGTTGCATGGTCAGCCAGCACTTCAGTGGCTCTCAAGTTGCACTCCTCTGACACATGTAGCTTGTCTTATCTTTCTGCCTCGCCCACACGTGGACTGCTGGCATTTTGTCCACAAACATACAATCCCTCCATGTCACACATGGCACATGACAACACTTAACTCACACAAATTGTTCATAACCAGATTTTCCAGCGACGATCGCTATGCTTGTTCTATCGTTTGACAAAACGGTGGGATCAACTGATAAATGTAGCTGATAGGAATATTAGACAGGAGCATTACGTAAAAAGTAGAAGGTAAGGACATTAGACAGGAGCATTAGGTAAAAGTAGAAGGTAAGGACATTAGACAGGAGCATTAGGTAAAAGTAGAAGGTAAGGACATTAGACAGGAGCATTAGGTAAAAATAGAAGGTAAGGACATTAGACAGGAGCATTACGTAAAAAGTAGAAGGTAAGGACATTAGACAGGAGCATTAGGTAAAAGTAGAAGGTAAGGACATTAGACAGGAGCATTAGGTAAAAGTAGAAGGTAAGGACATTAGACAGGAGCATTAGGTAAAAATAGAAGGTAAGGACATTAGACAGGAGCATTAGGTAAAAGTAGAAGGTAAGGACATTAGACAGGAGCATTAGGTAAAAGTAGAAGGTAAGGACATTAGACAGGAGCATTACGTAAAAAGTAGAAGGTAAGGACATTAGACAGGAGCATTAGGTAAAAGTAGAAGGTAAGGACATTAGACAGGAACATTAGGTAAAAGTAGAAGGTAAGGACATTAGACAGGAGCATTAGGTAAAAATAGAAGGTAAGGACATTAGACAGGAGCATTAGGTAAAAGTAGAAGGTAAGGACATTAGACAGGAGCATTAGGTAAAAATAGAAGGTAAGGACATTAGACAGGAGCATTAGGTAAAAGTAGAAGGTAAGGACATTAGACAGGAACATTAGGTAAAAATAGAAGGTAAGGACATTAGACAGGAGCATTAGGTAAAAGTAGAAGGTAAGGACATTAGACAGGAGCATTAGGTAAAAGTAGAAGGTAAGGACATTAGACAGGAGCATTAGGTAAAAGTAGAAGGTAAGGACATTAGACAGGAGCATTAGGTAAAAGTAGAAGGTAAGGACATTAGACAGGAGCATTAGGTAAAAGTAGAAGGTAAGGACATTAGACAGGAGCATTAGGTAAAAGTAGAAGGTAAGGACATTAGACAGGAGCATTAGGTAAAAGTAGAAGGTAAGGACATTAGTAAACAGGAACATCAGGAAGCAGTAGTCAGTGGGAACACTGGGCAGGAGCTTCTGGACACACCGCGCTACAGTTACCCTGTGCCAGTGGCCTGTTGAGGGTGTTACAGTAAAGGCTAAGAAGCCGCACTGGAGATTACCAGTTAAGGAAATTCTCTTGCCGTGGCCACCCCGTTGAGGCAACGGGCATCAGAGTTACAGACGGACAGACACATCACACTCACATCTTGTGAAGCATAATTTGTAATGTTGATGATGATGTTGTCTTCAGGACAGAGTGGAGGATGTGGTTATGCCTAACATGTTTCTTTTATCAGGTTGAACTGTGGTGTCTTGAAACTGACTAGAGAGAAACAAATGATTCTTAGAGCGAGATAACGGAGGGTGGGAAATTGCATTATAGCTTTATGAAAGCTGACGAGGTCACTGTTTCCCCAGCCCGCGTCCTACGTGAGAGAGGAAAATATACACAACTAGGGAGAAGCATATCAAAGGTAAGAAAAAGTGAGTGAAAGAATGTTAAGTGGAATCATCAACATAATACTGAATACGGTTTGAAGAAGAAATCATCTGTTGAGACAGAAAGAACGAAAGAAAGAATGGGCAATACGACCTAACCTAACCTAACCTAACCAAACCTAACCTAACCTAACACCACCAGTGATAAGAGGATGAAGAGGCTCTATCGACGACTACTGTGATGGAACGGCCTGAGAGGAGTGGTTCTCTCATGTTCCCTACAATTTTTCTCCTTTTATTTAACGATTTCCTGTCTTGCATAAGTACTCCAGTACACTCACATACGCTCACGACTCAACACTGCATTCCTCCACATCCTTCAACCCTGCTCTCTCACTCGACCTGCATCCCGTCATGACACCTTCCTCAATGAACTAAGTGGGATGTTTTCAGCCAAATTTAAAATATTAACGGATGAAGCTGATTTTTTTTCAGTATAAAGTTGTAATGTTATGAATTTCTTTGGTAAATTTCATGAACATATCATGAATAGTTTTTGTGAATAAAATTAAAAACCAGATATTCTTCCATAAAAAGTCCCAACCTTTGACGGTAATATGTATCGTAATATTGATCGCATGGTAATTACCTAAATACAGGCCTGTAAACAACCTTTTCTAAGCTCTAACCTACATGGAAATCACCATACTGGGTGTAGGATATTTGTAAAATTTTTTTTCGAAACATCTTTATGACTAGACTTTCCACATCTTCCCTTATTGTCATCGCCTCATGATACATGAGGAAGAGAACATGCTGATGATCCTTTATTGATCTACTGACAAGAGAAAATGAAAATAGGTTCATTGCTTTCCAAGTTATTATTCTAATTTCTAAAATAAAAATTTCGAGAAATCGGCCCCTATAGACGTGGCATACACCTCTGCCCTTAACTTTATAGTATTATGTTTTCCAGTAAGTAAAGTATCAGAAGTTGACTTTGACAATTCTACATAACACTGAATGCAGAGAAGGCTGCTGGTCCCATGCTTTTTCATGGATATTATCCCCTCACAGGTGTGGGGTCTCCTGAGGCGTCAACCTCACTCGTTGTAGCCAAGTTTTCTCTGCATCCTCAGAAGCCGCCAGGCTCATACTCCTCACCTATCTCTTCTTCTAATCATTTTCTCTACTTTTCTGCTGGTCTTGTGTCCCAGATCCTGCTTCCTGAGCGCCTCATTGGTATGAGGAGGCGCTCAGCTGACGTGCCAAAAGTACGATTTAAAGGGAGAAAACAAAATTGTTTATTATAGTCAGGCATCATATTGTACAGTACGTTTTCTCTGCCGTACATATCAAAGAAAATGATTTTCTTGAGAGAAACGGTAACTTGTACTTTAACTTCTTAAAAGGGGAAACAGAAGAAGTCATGCGGGGAGTGCTCATCCTCCTCGGAGGCTCAGATTGGGGTGTCTAAATGTGTGTGGATGTAACCAAGGTGAGAAAAAAGGACAGGTAATATGTCTGAGGAAAGGAACCTGGATGTTTTAGCTCAAGGGTAAAGGGGAAGAGTGGTTTGGGAAAGTTTTCGGAGTAAAGTCAGGGGTTGGTGAGAGGACAAGAGCAAGGGAAGGAGTAGCACTACTCCTGAAACAGGAGTGGTAGGAATATGTGATAGAGTGTAAGAAAGTGAACTCTAGATTGATATGGGTAAAACTGAAAGTGGAGGGAGAGAGATGGATGACTATTGGTGCATATGCACCTGGGCATGAGAAGATCATGAGAGGCAGGTGTTTTGGGAGCAGCTGAGTGAGTGTGTTAATAGTTTTGATGCACGAGACCGGGTTATAGTGATGGTGGTTGATTTGAATGCAAAGGTGAGTAATGTGGCAGTTGAGGGAATAATTGGTGTACATGGGGTGTTTAGTGTTGTAAATGGAAATGAAGAGCTTGTAGATTTGTGTCCTGAAAAAGGACAGGTGATTGGGAATACCTGGTTTAAAAAGAGAGATATACATAAGTATATGTATGTAAGCAGAAGAGATGGCCAGAGAGCGTTATTGGATTACGTGTTAATTGATAGGCGCGCGAAAGAGAGACCTTTGGATGTTAATGTGCTGAGAGGGGCAACTGGAGGGATGTCTGATCATTATCTTGTGGAGGCGAAGGGTGAAGATTTGTAGAGGTTTTCAGAAAAGAAGAGAGAATGTTGGGGTGAAAAGAGTGGAGACAGTAAATGAGCTTGGGAAGGAGACTTATGTGAGGAAGTACCAGGAGAGACTGAGTGCAGAATGGAAAAAAGTGAGAGCAAAGGACTTAAGGGGAGTGGAGGAGGAATGGGATGTATTTAGGAAGCAGTGATGGCTTGCGCAAAAGATGCCTGTAACATGAGAAAGGTGAGAGGTGGGCAGATTAGAAAGGGTAGTGAGTAGTGGGATGAAGAATTAAGATTATTAGTGAAAGAGAAGAGAGAAGCATCTGGACGATTTTTGCAGGGAAATAGTGCAAATGACTGGGAGATGTATAAAAGAAAGAGGCAGGAGGTCCAGAGAAACGGGCAAGAGGTGAGAAAGAGGGCAAATGAGAGTTGGGGTGAGAGTATCAGTTAATTTTTGGGAGAATAAAAAGATGTTTTGGAAGGAGATAAATAAAGTGCGTAAGACAAGGGAACAAATGGGAACAGAGGTGACGGGGGTAATGGGGAGGTAATAACAAGTAGTGGTGATGTGAGAAGATGATGAAGTGAGTATTTTAAAGGTCTGTTGAATGCGTTAAATGATAGAGTGGTAGATATAGGTTTTTTGGTCGAGGTGGTGTGCGAAGTGAGAGGGTTAGGGAGAATGATTTGGTAAACAGAGAAGGGGTAGTAAAAGCTTTGAGGAGATGAAAGCAGGCAAGGCAGCGGGTTTGGATGGTATTGCAGTGGAATCTATTAAAAAAGGGGGTGACTATGTTGTTGACTGGTTGGTAGGGTTATTTAATGTATGTATGACTAATGGCGAGGTGCATGAGGATTGGCGGAATGCATGCATAGTGCCACTGTACAAAGGCAAAGGGGATAAAGGCGAGTGCGCAAATTATAGAGGTACAAGTCTGTTGAGTATTCCTGGGAAATTATATGGGAGGGTATTGATTGAGAGGGTGAACGCATATACAGAGCATCAGACTGGAGAAGAGCAGTGTGGTTTCAGAAGTGGTAGAAGATGTGTGGATCAGGTGTTTGCTTTGAAGAATGTATGCGAGAAGCAAATGGATTTGTATGTAGCATTTATAGATCTGGAGAAGGCATATGATAAGAGTTGATAGGGATGCTTATATGGGGTGGGAGTCAAGTCGCTAGAAGCAGTGAAAAGTTTCTATCGAGGATGTAAGGCATGTGTACGAGTAGGAAGAGAGGAAAGTGATTGGTTCCCAGTGAATGTAGGTTTGCAGGCAGGGGTGTGTGCTGTCTCTATGGTTGTTTAATTTGTTTATGGATAGGGTTGTTAGGGAGGTGAATACAAGAGTTTTGGAGAGAGGGGCAAGTATGCAGTCTGTTGTGGATGAGAAAGCTTGGGAAGTGAGTCAGTTGTTGTTCGCTGATGATACAGCGCTGTTGGCTGATTCGGGTGAGAAACTGCAGAAGCTGGTGACTGAGTATGGTAAAGTGTGTGAAAGAAGAAAGCTGAGAATAAATGTGAATAAGAGCAAGGTTATTAGGTTCAGTAGGGTTGAGGGGCAAGTTAATCGGGAGGTAAGTTTGAATGGAGAAAAACTGGAGGAAGAAGTGTTTTAGATATCTGGGAATGGATTTGGCAGCGGATGGAACCATGGAAGCAGAAGTCTGATTAAGATATTCTTTATAATATTATTGTTGCTGAAGGCAACATTTACATTAAAGGATTTAAGCAACATGGGAAGTAAAGTAAAATTATTATCAAAAGGGAGAACTAAAAGATTCTTGATGTCAATGGGAGGTTTGGGCTCAACTCTATAAAATGATTTCTTTGCAAACTTAAGAGATTTATCAATGAAAGTTCTAGGGTACTTTAACTTAGATCCAATAGAATATATCTTCTCAAGCTCATCATCGATATACTTTGGACTGCAAATACATAATGCCCTAAGGAACATAGATTGAATGATGCTTTAACTTTGTCATGTTGAGATGAGTAATAATGGATATATGAGCTTACATTGGTAGGTTTTCTGTATATGCTAAACTTAAACTTGTTTCCTTGCCTATGGATCATGCTATCTAAAAATGGTAGCATACCATTATTTTCATTTTCTACAGTAAATTCAATGGAAGGTCCTAAATTGTTAAGTTAGGGGAGAAATATTTATAAATTTCATTTGGTGGCCAAACACAAAGAACATCATCTACATACCTAAACAAAATTGCATTAGAAGGTAAGATATCCTTTAGTAATTTTGTTTCAAAAACTTCCATATAAAGATTACTTAGTACAGGTGAAAAGAGGGTTACCCACTACCATACTAAATTTTTGAGCATAATAATCTCCATTGAATTGAAATACACAGTCTTTTATACACAATTTTATCAGTTCAATGAAACCAGACTTCGAAACAGGTAAATGAATATCATCCAAGACATCAAATAAATATTCTAAAAGATCATCAACTGGAACTTTTGTGAAAAGTCAGGAAACATCAAAGCTAACAAGTTTGAAATCAAAATTAACATTGATACTGTTAAGCTTGTTAACTAAATCTACATTGTTTATGATATTAGAATTTGATATCTTACCCACTCAAGGGCTTAATAAAGAAACTAACCATTTTGGCAATTTATATGTGATGGAGCCTACTGAACTCACTATAAGTCTTGCTGGAAAATTTTGTTTATGTGTTTTGATAAGTCCATACGTATATGGCAATGAAGGGGACAAAGATGACAAACTTTTGATAAGAGAACCATCACCTTTCAACAACAACTTCATTTCTTTATTGAAATGGGAATTAACTGCTTCTAGGGGATTCTTACTGAGTTTAGAATGTGTTGTGTCATCATTTAAAAGATCACTCATTTTAGATAAATAATTAGATAAATAATGTTCTTTGTGTATGGCCAACAAATGAAAATTTACAAATATTTCTCCCCTGCTTAACAATTTAGTAACTTCCATCAAATTTACTGTAGAAAATGAAAATAATGGGATGTTACCATTTTAGACTGAATTATCCACAGGCAAGGAAACAAGTTTAAGTTCAGCATACACAGAAAACTTACCAATGTATGCTCATATATCCATTACTACTCATCTCAACATGAGTTAAATTATCATCATTTCAATCTATGTTCCTTAGGGCATTATGTATTTGCTGTCCACAGTATATTGATGATGAGTTTGAGAAGATATATTCTATTGGATCTAAATTAAAGTATCTTAGATCTTTCATTGATAAATCCCTTAAGTTAGCAAAGAAATCATTTTATAGAGTTAAACCAAAACTCCCATTGACACCAAGAATCTTTTAGTTCTCTCTTTTGATAATAATTTTACTTTACTTCCCATGTTGCTTAAATCCTTTAATGTAAATGTTGCCTTCAGCAACAATTATACTATAAAGAATATCTTAATCAGGAATTCACCAGAAAATTTTCCTGGGTGCATCTATAAAGTGCCATGTAGAAATTGCGATAAGTTTTATGTTGGGCAGACTGGTATGGATCTTTCCGCTAGACTTAACATAAATATAGTATAAGAATGGGACAAGAATTTAATGCCTTGTTTAATCACGTTAAAAACTATGATCATTGTATTGACTGGAGTAATGCCATCTCAGTTATTAACTCTATTACCAAGAGAAATATCACTGAATCTTCTATCTTCAAATACACAAAGAATTATAATCTTAAATGTCAGTGATGATCTGTACAAATTGGATAGCTTTATTGTTGATAAAATTTGTAAACAGTTCACCTTGTCCTCACGATAAGTTTATGATACGCTCGTTCTCTGTCTTGGACATTCGCATGTTTACCATATGGCGTCCTAGCCTACGTCTCTTCATTTTATATCAACTGTTATATTTCTCTCTTGTGTCTCCCCTGATGATGTGATTATTACACGAAAGTGCACTTGGGAACTTAACGTTTCAGTTTCCCCGTGGACTCATAAGATATACTTCATCACGCGAAAAATTTGATCCTTTCCAATATATATATATATATATATATATATATATATATATATATATATATATATATATATATATATATATACATATATATATATATATATATATATTTTTTTTTTTTTTTTTTTTTTTTTGCTTTGTCGCTGTCTCCCGCGTTTGCGAGGTAGCGCAAGGAAACAGACGAAAGAAATGGCCCAACCCACCCCCATACACATGTATATACATACGTCCACACACGCAAATATACATACCTACACAGCTTTCCATGGTTTACCCCAGACGCTTCACATGCCTTGATTCAATCCACTGACAGCACGTCAACCCCGGTATACCACATCGCTCCAATTCACTCTATTCCTTGCCCTCCTTTCACCCTCCTGCATGTTCAGGCCCCGATCACACAAAATCTTTTTCACTCCATCTTTCCACCTCCAATTTGGTCTCCCTCTTCTCCTCGTTCCCTCCACCTCCGACACATATATTCTCTTGGTCAATCTTTCCTCACTCATTCTCTCCATGTGCCCGAACCATTTCAAAACACCCTCTTCTGCTCTCTCAACCACGCTCATTTTATTTCCACACATCTCTCTTACCCTTACGTTACTTACTCGATCAAACCACCTCACACCACATATTGTCCTCAAACATCTCATTTCCAGCACATCCATCCTCCTGCGCACAACTCTATCCATAGCCCACGTCTCGCAACCATACAACATTGTTGGAACCACTATTCCTTCAAACATACCCATTTTTGCTTTCCAAGATAATGTTCTCGACTTCCACACATTCTTCAAGGCTCCCAGAATTTTCGCCCCCTCCCCCACCCTATGATCCACTTCCGCTTCCATGGTTCCATCCGCTGCCAGATCCACTCCCAGATATCTAAAACACTTCACTTCCTCCAGTTTTTCTCCATTCAAACTCACCTCCCAATTGACTTGACCCTCAACCCTACTGTACCTAATAACCTTGCTCTTATTCACATTTACTCTTAACTCTCTTCTTTCACACACTTTACCAAACTCAGTCACCAGCTTCTGCAGTTTCTCACATGAATCAGCTACCAGCGCTGTATCATCAGCGAACAACAACTGACTCACTTCCCAAGCTCTCTCATCCCCAACAGACTTCATACTTGCCCCTCTTTCCAAAACTCTTGCATTCACCTCCCTAACAACCCCATCCATAAACAAATTAAACAACCATGGAGACATAACACACCCCTGCCGCAAACCTACATTTACTGAGAACCAATCACTTTCCTCTCTTCCTACACGTACACATGCCTTACATCCTCGATAAAAACTTTTCACTGCTTCTAACAACTTGCCTCCCACACCATATATTCTTAATACCTTCCACAGAGCATCTCTATCAACTCTATCATATGCCTTCTCCAGATCCATAAATGCTACATATATATATATATATATATATATATATATATATATATATATATATATATATATAATATATATATATATATATATATATATATATATATATATATATATATATATATATATATATATATATGTGAATAAGAGCAAGGTTATTAGGTACAGTAGGGTTGAGGGTCAAGTAAATTGGGAGGTGAGTTTGAATGGAGAAAAACTGGAGGAAGTGAAGTGTTTTAGATATCTGGGAGTGGATCTGGCAGCGGATGGAACCATGGAAGCGGAAGTGGATCATAGGGTGGGGAGGGGGCGAAAATTCTGGGGGCCTTGAAGAATGTGTGGAAGTCGAGAACATTATCTCGGAAAGCAAAAATGGGTATGTTTGAAGGAATAGTGGTTCCAACAATGTTGTATGGTTGCGAGGCGTGGGCTATGGATAGAGTTGTGCGCAGGAGGATGGATGTGCTGGAAATGAGATGTTTGAGGACAATGTGTGGTGTGAGGTGGTTTGATCGAGTGAGTAACGTAAGGGTAAGAGAGATGTGTGGAAATAAAAAGAGCGTGGTTGAGAGAGCAGAAGAGGGTGTTTTGAAGTGGTTTGGGCACATGGAGAGAATGAGTGAGGAAAGATTGACCAAGAGGATATATGTGTCGGAGGTGGAGGGAACGAGGAGAAGAGGGAGACCAAATTGGAGGTGGAAAGATGGAGTGAAAAAGATTTTGTGTGATCGGGGCCTGAACATGCAGGAGGGTGAAAGGAGGGCAAGGAATAGAGTGAATTGGAGCGATGTGGTATACCGGGGTTGACGTGTTGTCAGTGGATTGAATCAAGGCATGTGAAGCGTCCGGGGTAAACCATGGAAAGCTGTGTAGGTATGTATATTTGCGTGTGTGGACGTATGTATATACATGTGTATGGGGGGGGTTGGGCCATTCCTTTCGTCTGTTTCCTTGCGCTACCTCGCAAACGCGGGAGACAGCGACAAAGTATAATAAAAATATATATATATATATATATATATATATATATATATATATATATATATATATATATATTGTTCACCCAATTAAAAAATATGCTACACCCAAACTGCAGATTATCAGAGTGTACAAAATAAAAAATTATCGTGATTTCCTGTTTTCTATGATTCTTCATCTTATTTGTGTCGTTCAGTGTCAGATGGCACTGCGCACGGTGGCACGTATATCAACCGCAGTTAAACTCCATTACGCTCTATCTTCCTTGCACATTGGCTAACTTAACCGAAAACATTAGAATCTCACCCACTAACCGTTGAAGGATGGCAGTATACCGTATGGACTGCTTCCGGTAACTGACTCAGTGTGTGTCGTATAAGGTTCGAGGTTTTTCAAAATTCCCGCGTGCGTTTCGGAAAATGCGGTCAAAAACAATAACTGGCACCTCAAACAATGGTTTCATATCCTAGTCCATATTTTCCTTTGGGTTGGTCAGTGGCCATCAAAATGTTGAGGACTATGCTACAGCAAGACCTCCTCGCCAGATCCTTTATCAATAAGAACTGACTATACACACCATGAGCCCTGGTAACGTACATTACAGCAGCGGTTGTCATTTCCCCAAACTGGGTTGGGTTGTTCCTTCACTACTCGAAGACAAGAAAATTCAAAGAACTTGGTAACTCCTCGTTCATGTGATAACGACTGAGGCTGTGGTATTCCTCCCTTTGAAAATCCATGTTTCTTGGTGCACCATAGACGAAGACCACTGGAAATATAGTGTCAATAGTGGAACATTTATCAGTATCAAGCTGGGAAGTGTACCAGTATTACATAGTGAAATGTTTATATTTACGACATGAGAAAAGATACTCGCAAACCGAACGTCTACTTATCCGGGAAGCACAACACACGTGAGTAACAGTTTACTTCCATTGTTCAGTGTATACTTTGGTGTGAAGCGGAAGGAATTCAAAGTAATATTTCCTAGCTGAGAAATGTCGAATATATGTGTATAAATGAAATGGTCGTACATGGTGTTTCAGGGTATACTGTGTAATATTTTTTTTTATTCTTGATCGTTTCCCGAGTTAGCGAGTTTGCGCCAGGAAACAGACGAAGAAAGGCCACATCCACTCAACATTTATGCTGGAGCTGTCATTTGCAATGAAGATTTATTAAAGTCTACCATAGCACGTTTTCTACAAACAAAACGTTACTTAATCGTCACCTATAAGAATGTAAGCTACCTTTTCTTAGAGACTATACTGAGCAAGGTGGCACCTCTCTCTCTCTCTCTCTCTCTCTCTCTCTCTCTCTCTCTCTCTCTCTCTCTCTCTCTCTCTCTCTCCGGAACGTTAAGCCTGTGCATGACACAAACCAGAAAAAACACGTTGGCAGCTATGAGAACATCAAGTCGTCACGCAACACGAGAATAACTTGAAGGAACAGACATGACAGGATCCTGTTCCTAGTGACTGAGGCCAGATCGACCGGCCACGCAACAACAACGCGACGCAAATGGCAGCTTCACATTTCTCTGGTTCCTGGTAAAATATGCCTAACGGGTGACCTAGAACAAGCCTGCTGGACCTTTGAGCAAAAACGTAACCTCTGTGTTCTATCAGCAGGTTCTAGGAAGAAACCTGATGAGGAGAAAGTTGCACTACTGACCATGGTGAAGTCCCCGTCAGGTATGATTCATGCGAGTTCCCACCACCACCACCACCAGCAGGTACCCAGCTACAGCGATACACAATGTACTCGCTAAAGTTGACGCAAGGTTTGCCCTGAAGGGGAATGTACTGGCTGACGGGCACAGATTTTGAGTCTGTGCAACAAACAGGGGAATCTCAAATCACTTATCACCAAACTCGAAGTCCTATGCAACGAATATGAATAAGGAGATCAGAAAGAAAATCAGTTGAGAGATCAATCAGCATTCAGATGCTCAAATGACTCAGTTTCGTGAGAAATTCGTGAAGGAGGATGACCTTAATTTTGATGCAGCTATCACAGTGTGTGTGGCGCAGCAATCCTCAGAAGACTGATGGCAGTATATCATGGTGAAGGACTCGAAGTTGTGTACAAAGTGCCTCTGATGAAAAACCCGTTAAGAAGAAAAATGGGATGAAGACATCCACCAAGAGGAGCACGTGTGGCCACATCCATGAGGGAATGTGGCAACAGGGGAAAAAAGAAGTATGGCCAGCGTGTTGTAAGACCTGTAGCCCGGGGAATGAGAAGAATAACTTTGCAATTAAATGCGGATCTAAACCAGTTAAGTGTTCTAGGAACAAAACTTGTTAATGGTATTCAAGAGGATGCAGATGCAGAACACGACCTAGATGCCCTGTGCGTTTTGCTGTCGTGTTGACGCAACGACACGGCCATCACGACGCGCGTGGAGGCAGGCGGTAACAAGATCAAGTCTCCAGCCGACTGTGACGCAAGCCTGAATGTTCTTCCTCAACATATTGTGCCTCACGAACAGGTAAAGCCCTGTGATGCCGTGTTGTACAAGTGGAAGTCTACCACGATAAGCACACTGGGAAAATGTAAAGTAACTATAGTTAATTGTAAGATTAAACTGAGATATTGTTTAGATTTTATTGTTGTAGAACAGAATACTGAACCAATTTTGGATAGGAAAGCATCAGGACAGATGAATCTGATAACTGTAAATTATGAGAATATCTAAGCAGTTCAAGATGGGTTTTCAAATTACAGTGATGTGTTTTTAGAAGAGCTGGGGAAGTTAACTGCTGCTGTTAAGCTAACTATTGCTTCATCATCTGATCTAATAGCAATGTCATCATGTAAAATGCCAATCAATGTTAAGCAAATAGTTCATAATAAGCTTAATGAAATATGGAAAATGAAAGTCATACCCAAAGTGGATGAACCAACAGACTGGGTAAGTCGTATGGTTATTGGAAGCAAGGAATCAAGTACCATCAGAATTTGTATTGATGCACAAGCACTGAATAAATACCAGAAAAAAGATATGCATCCACTACCAGTAGCTGATGATGTAGCACCTGAGCTTTCAAATACTAAATTATCCTCAAAGATTGATCAGAGGAAGGGTTATAGCTCTATGTTCTAGGTGATCAGACATCTTACTACATTTCAGACACCACAAGGAAGGTATATGTGGTTGAGATCACTATTTGGCTTAACTTTGAGTAGCAAAATAGTCCGTAAGAGGTTGAATGCAGCCCTAGAGGATATGAAAGTAGATGTATGTGTGGCTGACGATATATTAGTCTACGGTATTGGAGACAGTGATGAACTAACTAATAATGATGATCGTGCGATTAATGTGTGTAAACACTCACAGACGTGTACGAAGCCAGGGATCCAGCTCAATAATTGTAAGACAGAACTCAGAAAGTCTGAGATATCTCTTCTTGGACATAATATATCTGAGTATGGTTTGAAACCTGATCTTGGTAAGATAGCTTCCACAGTATAGATAAAAATTCTACAAAATGCGACAGGCACAGAGATTCGCAGCCATGGTGAATCATTCAGCAAGATTCTTACCCAAACTGCCTGGTGTTAAGGAACCTGTGTGTCAACTAACCAAGAAAGATGTTGAATGGCAATGTGAGAGTACAGGAGGAGGCTGTAGACCAGGTTAAGTGACATCCTCTCCAGCGACAGCTTTCTACGACCTAAACAAACCACTCGTTATTGTGTGACGCTGGTTAGACTGGCTTAAGTCCTACGTTGGTACAGGAAGGTAAAGCAATATCTTATGCAAGCAGATAACTGACATCTTCAGAGACTAGGTCTCCGAGCCAAAAACCCACTCCTTAATTTCCACAGTTGTGGTCAACCAATGTCTCATTTTTTTTCGAAAAGATAGGCGTTTCATCGCTAGTGACCGGCTACATTTCTAAGCTCCTTCTCTTCGTTTTTATTCTAATGGCGGTCGATTTCCATGTAACACCACATGGGAGGGGAAAACACCACATTCTTCTCAGCTCCGTTTGCAATTTTACTGTGGGAGTAGAGCGCCATATGGTCTTCACTCAGTTGTTGCCCTAATTTAGCAAAGGCCTTAAGTTCACCATAACACCATCATTCGGATGATCAGTCGTCCTGGTCTCATTTCATTTTTACCAACTGTTAATTTGTTAGGAATGTCACTCACCAGAGCTATGAAGTCAACTCTTGGGGCATATTTAAAGTTAATGATTTACATCAAAATCTGATCAGCATTTTAAAGACAGTGACTAGGCTACTCTCATTATGGTTCTAGCCTGCTTTTTTTCCGTCATTTGAAGTCTCCCTAATGGTCTAAAAAGTTTGCTTTTGTCTTTACAACGGAAGCTCGTTTTCTAGCTATGGCTTATTTTCTGGCCATCATAGTTTAAACAAGTTTCCTCAAGTCGTGCAACTGTTACGTCAGGAAAGCAGATAACAATATCACACTACCAGTGTGACAGTGTGTGTAAGCTCCTAAAATCTTGGAATTTTTTGAGAATAGCATCATGTTACTAAACATTTTCAATGTGATATAGCTTACAAATACCGTCAGTAATTCGAGTGAGTGATAATATATTCACAAACTGCTTTAAGTACCTCGTGCATCACTGGCGGGCTAGTAACTAGAGTTCTGGCATTTTCCTAACTGGTACGCCATAAAACTACAAAGATGGAGACATGACCACATTATATCATAGAAACACCCATGGATTGACCTGTTCCCAGAAACCTCGATGTAAATTCGCGCGCATTTATTTCTTTAGCATTAGATGCCAAGGTTATGAAGACGTACCCTAGAATCTAAGACACAACAAACTGGTGGTTTAAGTTCAGTGACTGATTCATACATCAAATATTGTCATCATTTGGGAAAGAAAAACGTTAAAGACTCCGGACATGTAATTTATTGTATGATCGTTAATTTCACTGACATTTCTTCATTGTATTTTGAAGATCTACAATAATCATAACTGCGATAGCTATAAGCACAAAACTTTGTAAGCAAATCTCACCTGTATGTAGAAAGCTTTACAGTACTTTATTTTTTCGGTGCGATAACAGATCTATCTGGCAACACAAGAGCTTACGTAAACACGAGGGCCAGTTGATGCTTCCCCGTCTTATGTTTGTTTTCGCTATTCTTATCGGTATCGGTAAGTTGAGTTTCCCGAGTTCTTAAGAGACTTACTTAAATGTCCTTTATATACTGTACTACATTATCAGAAAAAGCAATAGGTACAGAAATATCGTAACAACGTTCATATATTAGCATACTGTTTCAGACCTAGTTTCTAAGTGAAATGTGACGTGTCTTACTGAGAAACATGTCCGGTGGCCGGGGAACTGTTGTTATCAGGAAGGTAGAACTGGTGGTTGAGAAGCTGTAAGCAGTGCTTGTTTTGATGTTACTGATAGTTTCGATGTCATTGATCGACCGTATTTTGATGAATGGAGTGCATGTGGTTATATTACAGGTTCGGAACTAGCAAGTGCTTAATGTTCACCACGATATTGGTGTGACAGTGCTGCATCAAGGGTTAATTAGAAGCCACAGAGCACTATCGTCTTGTCCTCCTCTTTGACTAATGTGATCCCGTGTACTGTGTCATTACGTTTGTTACGATAAATGAATGTTAAACGAAATGTTTACACTATAACCAATCTCGTGCGGATAGTTTTAAAAAGTTAGTGTGTGCTTCTGCTGTTGAAAGTTTTTTGAAAATATGATCTGAAATTCATTCTTGTGTGTATACGAAAGATGACACTTTCAAGAGGGACACTTGATTTACTGTACAGGTAAACTGTTCGTAAAGACTTCGTTAAGTGAGGAAGCACAAATTTAAGTCTCCAGGTTTACTGACGAGTAAGAGAAGAGTTATAACATGTACGGTGTAATTTCCCTTCATAGGTAAAGATTGACGTTACAACCCATAAACAGCTGCACCATATACCTGGATACCCCTACCTACCTAACCCAACTTTTCATACTAATACTACATCCATTTCCAGCATAAACTAATGAAAATAGTTTATTTTGGTCAGATTATACATCCGGTATAAAGACTAAATATTTTACCTTATTTTGGAGGGTAACGCGTTGGGCGCATCCGCTCAGGAACTCTACAATGGCTGCTTGGCGCGCACAAATCACCCCTTTGCCGTTTTTACTTGCAGGCAGGACACTGGTATCATTCTTATAAGATTGTCTGGGAATACAAGCTTTCAGCGAGGCTGTCGTTCTTTGAGTCTGGGTAGAATTTAGTGATAATGAAAGTAACCGTTGCACATATTATAACAAACTCGTGATCAGGGATGGCGGAGGAGATGATTGGTGCGGTAATGTTCCAGTATTTTTTTACGATTGAAAATTAACAAAAAAAGATCGTAAGACAGTTGTTACCGTCGTCATGAAATCGAGAGCATAACAAATATCTTTGTAACTAATGTGTACATGATATATAAAAAGGTGTCAAAATATATAATTTGCGATTATTGTAGTTTTTCAGAGTCGTCGGGTTCCAAAGATGTAAATATAGCCGTGATTGCTGTGTGATATTGGAAGATGTTTTCACACTCGTGAGGAAGTTTATACTCCACAGTGCTTTTATTAGTTATATTTACGATATTTATGCTCCTGTCTATGTATCCCAGACACACACCGCAGCGAGTGATCGAGGTAGGTCCTTTTGGATGTATGAGGTTGCCTGAGGACTTCAAAAGGAAATTGCCACGATGACAGGGATAGTGCGTCGCATTTCCACGAGTTTTGTTGAATAAAACCGTTTTTCATCACGTGTGGAAAACAAGAAAGCTGAGAGTAAATGTGAACAAGAGCAAGGTTAGTATGCTCAATAGGGTTGAGGGACAAGTCAGTTGGGAGGTAAGTTTGAATGGAGAAAAACCGGAGGAAGTGAAGTTTTTTAAATATGTAGGAGTGGATTTGGCAGAGGATGGAAGCGGAAGTGAGTCACAGGGTTGGGATTGGGGCGAAGGTTCTGGGAGCGTTGAAGAATGTGTGGAAAGCGAGAACGTTATCTCGGAGAGCAAAAATGGGTAAGTTTGAAGGAATAGTGGTTCCAACAATGTTATATGATTGGGAGGCGTGGGCTACAGATAGAGTTGTGCGCAGGAGGGTGGATGTGTTGGAAATGGGATGTTTGAGGACAATATGTGGTGTGAGGTGGTTTGATCGAGTAAGGAATGAAAGGGTAAGAAAGATGTGAGGAAATTAAAGGAATATGGTCGAGAGAGCAGAAGAGGGTGTATTGAAATGGTTTGGTCACATGGAGAGAATGAGTGAGGAAAGATTGACAATTAGGATATATGTGTCAGAGGTGGAGGGAACGAGGAGAAGTGGGAGACCAAATTGGAAGTGGAAGCATGGTGTGAAAAATTTTTGAGCAGTCGGGGACTGAACATGTAGGAGGGTGAAAGACGTGCTGTTAATGGATTGAACCAGGGCATGTGAAGCGTCTGGGGTAAACCATGGAAAGTTTTGTGGGGCCTGGATGTGGAAAGGGAGCTGTGGTTTCGGTGCATTACAGACGACAGCTAGAGACTGAGTGTGAGCGAATGTGGCCTTTGTTGTCTTTGTCTTTGTTGTTCTAGCGCTACCTCGCGCATGCGCGGGGAAAGGGGTGTGCCATTTCATGTGTGGCGGGATGGCGACGGGATAGATTTGTATATATGTATATGTATATGTCTTTGTACGTATATGTATGTATACTGAATCCTAAGTTTCTTTAAATTCATTTTTATACTCCACAAATTGTTCTTCATTGAGATTGTAAGAAGAGCAAGAAATCTGTTACTCTTGAGAAAGTTGGTCGTGTTGTATGTTGGAACGATGACCTGAGAAATTATGGGACGAAAAGGTATGTTTGGCTCATGTGTCTTGACGTTGCCTTATTTATATTGAGGTGTGTGTGTGTGTGTGTGTTTTGAGATAGCTGCGAGCCGGTGTTTTCTTCACTTGACTGTGTTGGTGGTGTTCATGAGGTTGTTCAACTTCCTCTCGGGTTGTTAGAGGTTGTTCAACTTCCTCTCGGGTTGTTTTCTTGGGTCTCGTGCGATTTTCTTAAATTTTCTCACGTCACTCAGAATGTTATCAACTTGTGTTTGTTTTCTTCTTTGTAGGGGATGATGTAGATGTTTATCTGTTTTCCGTACTAAAGTCTTTATTCCCTCAGCTCTTTGGCTGTTGTGCAGCCAAAGAGCTGAACATCATAAAGTACCTTCCAGCAAAATATGTATTCAACTCAGCAGATGAATTCTTCCACATCCCCTGTTCCATTAATATAGATGGGTTCATAGCGTCTCTTTGCTGTCGAAAGCCTATTCACCAATATTCCCATAGACCCCACCATCAGTATCATCTTCGCATACAACCAACCAGGACTACACCCATTAAGGCAGTTCAGACTCTACCTTACAGCAACTTTTGAAGTCTGCACTGCACAGGCTCCATTCCGATGCATAGACGGCACCCCATACTACCAGAGAGGAGTGGTGATGGGCTCGCCTCTAGGGTGAACATTTGCCACATTCTACCTGTGTCACCTTGAAAACATTGTTATACTGGAAGACTCACTACGCCCGTTCATACTGCAGCTATGTCGATGACATTTACGTAGTCGTCAGAGATGAAACACAGCTCAACCACAATGTGAATGAAGTGGAAGAGAACTGTTCTGAAATTCACTTATGACCTGAGCATGAACAACAAAATGCCTTTCTTAGATGTCATAGTGAGAGGCAACACTGATGGCGACGTAACTTACATTCATATATATATATATATATATATATATATATATATATATATATATATATATATATATATATATATTATCCCTGGGGATAGGGGATTAAGAATACTTCCCACGTATTCCCTGCGTGTCGTAGAAGGCGACTAAAATGGGAGGGAGCGGGGGGCTGGAAAGCCTCCCCTCGTTTTTTTTTTTTTTTTTTTTTCCAAGAGAAAGAACAGAGGGGGCCAGGTGAGGATATTCCAAAAAAGGCCCAGTCCTCTGTTCTTAACGCTACCTCGCTAACGCGGGAAATGGCGAATAGTTTAAAAGAAAAGATATATATATATATATATATATATATATATATATATATATATATATATATATATATATATATACACCTGGTTGAAAAAGAGACATATACATAAGTATACGTATGTAAGTAGGAGAGATGGCCAGAGAGCGTTATTGGATTACGTGTTAATCGATAGGCGCGCGAAAGAGAGACTTTTGGATGTTAATGTGCTGCGAGGTGCAACTGGAGGGATGTCTGATCATTATCTTGTGGAGGCGAAGGTGAAGATTTGTAGAGGTTTTCAGAAAAGAAGAGAGAATGTTGGGGTGAAGAGAGTGGTGAGAGTAAACGAGCTTGGGAAGGAGACTTGTGTGAGGAAGTACCTGGAGAGACTGAGTACAGAATGAAAAAGGTGAGAACAAAGGACATAAGGGGAGTGGGGGAGGAATGGGATGTATTTAGGGAAGCAGTGATGGCTTGCGCAAAAGATGCTTGTGGCATGAGAAGCGTGGGAGGTGGGCAGAGTAGAAAGGGTAGTGAGTGGTGGGATGAAGAAGTAAGATTATTAGTGAAAGAGAAGAGAGGGGCATTTGGACGATTTTTGCTCGGAAATAATGCAAATGAGTGGGAGATGTATAAAAGAAAGAGGCAGGAGGTCAAGAGAAAGGTGCAAGAGGTGAAAAAGAGGGCAAATGAGAGTTGGAGTGAGAGAATATCAGTAAATATTAGGGAGAATAAAAAGATGTTTTGGAAGGAGGTAAATAAAGTGCGTAAGACAAGGGAGCAGATGGGAACATCAGTGAAGGGGGCTAATGGGGAGGTGATAACAAGTAGTGGTGATGTGAGAAAGAGATGGAGTGAGTATTTTGAAGGTTTGTTGAATGTGTTTGATGATAGAGTGGCAGATATAAGGTGTTTTGGTCGAGGTGGTGTGCAAAGTGAGAGGGTTAGAGGAAATGATTTGGCAAACAGAGAAGAGGTAGTAAAAGCGTTGCGGGAGATGAAAGCCGGCAAGGCAGCGGGTTTGAATGGTATTGCAGTTGAATTTATTAAAAAAGGGGGTGACTGTATTGTTGACTGGTTGGTAAGTTTATTTAATGTATGTATGACTCATGGTGAGGTGCCTGAGGATTGGCGGAATGCTTGCATAGTGCCATTGTACAAAGGCAAAGGGGATAAGAGTGAGTGCTCAAATAACAGAGGTATAAGTTTGTTGAGTATTCCTGGTAAATTATGTTGGAGGGTATTGATTGAGAGGGTGAAGGCATGTACAGAGCATCAGATTGGGGAAGAGCAGTGTGGTTTCAGAAGTGGTAGAGGATGTATGGATCAGGTGTTTGCTTTGAAGAATGTATGTGAGAAATACTTAGAAAAGCAATTGGATTTGTATGTAGCATTTATTGATCTAGAGAAGGCATATGATAGAGTTGATAGAGATGCTCTGTGGAAGGTATTAAGAATATATGGTGCGGGAGGCAAGTTGTTAGAAGCAGTGAAAAGTTTTTATTGAGGATGTAAGGCATGTGTATGTGTAAGAAGAGAGGAAAGTGATTGGTTCTCAGTGAATGTAGGTTTGCGGCAGGGGTGTGTGATGTCTCCATGGCTGTTTAATTTGTTTATGGATGGGGTTGTTAGGGAGGTAAATGCAAGAGTTTTGGAAAGAGGGGCAAGTATGCAGTCTGTTGTGGATGAGAGAGCTTGGGAAGTGAGTCAGTTGTTGTTCGCTGATAATACAGCACTGGTGGCTGATTCATGTGAGAAACTGCAGAAGCTGGTGACTGAGTTTCGTAAAGTGTGTGAAAGAAGAAAGTTGAGAGTAAATGTGAATAAGAGCAAGTTTATTAGGTACAGTAGGGTTGAGGGTCAAGTCAATTGGGAGGTAAGTTTGAGTGGAGAAAAACTGGAGGAAGTGAAGTGTTTTAGATATCTGGGAGTGGATTTGGCAGCGAATAGAACCATGGAAGCGGAAGTGAATCATAGGGTGGGGGAGAAAGATATATATATATATATATATATATATATATATATATATATATATATATATATATATATATATACATATATTATTATACTTTGTCAGTGTCTCCCGCATTATCGAGGTAGTGCAAGGAAACAGACGAAAGAATGGCCCAACCCACCCACATACACATGTATATACATACACATCCACACACGCACCTATACATACCTATACATCTCAACGTATACATATATATGCACACAGACATATACATATATACACATGTACATAATTCATACTGTCTGCCCTTATTCATTTCCGTCGCCACCCTGCCACACATGAAATGACAACCCCCTCCCCCCACATGTGCGCGAGGTAGTGCTAAGAAGAGACAACAAAGGCCACATTCGTACACACTCAGTCTCTAGCTGTCATGTATAATGCACCAAAACCACACCTCCCTTTCCACATCCAGGCCCCACAAAACTTTCCATGGTTTACCCCAGATGCTTCATGTGCCATGGTTCAATCCATTGACAGCATGTCTACCCCGGTATACCACAGCATTCCAATTTACTCTATTCATTGCACGCCTTTCACCCTCCTGCATGTTCAGGCCTCAATCACTCAGAATCTTTTTCACTCCATCTTTCCACCTCCAATCAGGTCTCCCACTTCTCGTTCCCTCCATCTCTGACACATGTATCCACTTTGTCAATCTTTCCTCACTCACTCTCTCCATGTGACTAAAACATTTCAAAACACCCTCTTCTACTCTCTCAACCACACTTTTTTTATTACCACACATCTCTCTTACCCATTCATTACTTACTCGATCAAACCACCTCACACCACATATTGTCCTCAAACATCTCATTTCCAGCAAATCCACCCTCCTCCACACAACTCTATCTATAGCCCACGCCTCGCAACCATATAACATTGTTGGAACCACTATTCCTTCAACCATACCCATCTTTGCTTTCCAAGATAACGTTCTCGACTTCCACACATTTTTCAATGCTCCAAGAACTTTCGCCCCCTCCCCCACCCTATGATTCACTTCAGCTTCCATGGTTCCATCTGCTGCCAAATCCACTCCCAGATATCTAAAACACTTCACTTCCTCCAGTTTTTCTCCATTCAAACTTATTTCCCAATTGACTTGTCCCTCAACCCGACTGTATCTAATAACCTTGCTCTTATTCGCATTTACTGTCAGCTTTCTTCATTCACATACTTTACCAAACTCTGTCACCAGCTTCTGCAGTTTCTCACCCGAATCAGTCAACAGCGCTGTATCATCAGCTAAGAACAACTTACTCACTTCCCAAGCTCTCTCATCCACAATAGACTGCATACCTACCCTTCTTTCTAAAACTCTTGCATTCATCTCCCTAACACCCCCATCCATAAACAAATTAAACAACCATGGAGACATCATGCACCCCTGCCGTAAGCCAACATTCACTGAGAACCAGTCACTTTCCTCTCTTCCTACTCGTACACATGCCTTACATCGTCGATAAGAATTTTTAACTGCTTCTAACTTGTTTAATTTGTTTATGGATGGGGTGGTTAGGGAGGTGAATGCAAGAGTTTTGGAGAGAGGGGCAAGTATGCACTCTGCTGTCAATGAGTAGTGAGTCAGTTGTTCTCTGATGATGTGTTGGAAATGATATGTATGAGGACAATATGTGGTGTGAGGTGGTTTGATTGAATAAGTAATGAAAGGGTAAGAGAGATGTGTGGTAATAAAAAGTGTGGTTGAGAGAGCAGGAGAGGGTGTATTGAAATGGTTTGGTCACATGGAGAGAATGAGTGAGGAAAGATTGACAAAGAGGATATATGTGTCAGAGGTGGAGGGAACGAGGAGAAGTAGAAGTGGGAGACCAAATTGGAGGTGGAAGGATGAAACCAAATTGGAGGTGGAAGGATGTAGTGAAAAAGATTTTGAGCGATCGGGACCTGAACATACAGAAGGGTGAAAAGCATGCAAGGAATAGAATGAATTCTAACGCTGTGGTATACCGGGGTCGATGTGCTGTCCATAGATTGAATCAGGGCATGTAAAGCATCTGGGGTAAACCATGGAAAGTTTTGTGTGGCCTGGATGTGGAAAGGGAGCTGTGGTTTCTGTGCATTACACATGACAGCTAGAGACTGAGTGTGAACGAATATGGCCTTTTGTTTTTTCCTAGCGCTACCTTGAAGGGGGAAGGGGGTTGTCATTTCATGTGTGGCGGGATGGCGACGGGAATGGATGAAGGCAGCAAGTATGAGTATGTACATGTGAATATATGTATGTTTCTATGTATGTATATGTATGTGTACGTTGAAATGTATAGGTATGTATATGTGCGTGTGTAGGCTTTTATGTATATACATGTGTATGTGGGTGAGTTGGGCCATTCTTTCATCTATATCCTTGTGCTCCTCGCTAACGCGGGAGACAGCAACAAAGTATAATGAAATACTTACATATGCATATTCATATTTGCATGCTTCACCCACTCCAGGTGCCATCCCACCCTATAGAAATCAGCATCGCCACCCCCTGCTTCAGTGAGGGAGCGCCAGGAAATAGACTAAGAAAGGCCACATCTGTTTACTCATTCTCTAGCTGTCATATTCATGCACCAAAACCACAGCTCCCCAGACCTCTCCATGGTTAATCCCGGACATTTCAGATGCCTTGGTTCAGTCCACTGACAGCATGTCAACCCCAGTATACCACTGAATTCCTTTCAAGCCTTTTGCCTCTTGCATGTTCAGGTCCCAATTGCTCAGAATCTTTTTCACCTCATCCTTCCACCTCTAGTTTGATCTCCTGCTTCTCCTTATTCCCTCCACTTCTGCCGCATACATCCTTTTGTCAACCTTTCCTCACTTATTCAGTCCATATGTCCACACCATTTCAACACTTCCTCTTCTGCTCTCTCAACCACACTCTTTTTATTACCACACATTTCTCTTACCCTTCATTATTTACTCAATCAAAGAACCTCACACCACATATTTTCCCCATACATTTCATTTCTGACACATCCACCCTTCTATTCACAACCCTATGTGTCACCCATGCCTCACAACCATTTAATATTGTTGGAATTATCTGTTCCTTCAAGCATACCCATTTTTGCTCTGAGATAATGTTCTCTCCTTCCACACATTCATCACTTTCAGAACCTTCACCCCATCCCCCATCCTAGGACTCGCTTCCACCTCTGTGGTTCCATTCGCTGTTAAGTCCACTCCCAAATATCTAAAACACTTCACTCTCTCCAATTTTTCTCCATTCAAACTTACATCCCGACTAACTTGTCCATCAACCCTACTGAACCTATTAACCTTGCTCTTATTTACATTTACTCTCAACTTCATCCTTTCACATGCTTTTCCAAACTCATTCACCAGCTTCAGCAGTTTCTCAGTCAAATCAGCCACCAGTGCTGTATCATCAGAGAACAACAACTGACTCACTTGCCAGGCTCTCATCCCCAGCAGATTGCATACTTGCCCCTCTCCCCAAAACTTGCATTTACTTCCCTAACCACCAGATCCATAAACAAATTTAACAACCATTGGGACATCACACAACCCTGCTGCAGATCAACCTTCACTGGGGACCTATCTCTCTCCTCTCTTCCTGCTAGTACGCACACCTTACACCTTTGATAAAAGCCTCTCTTCTTCTAGCAGCTTACCACCCACACCATATATTCTTAATACCTTCCACAAAGCATCCCTATCAACCCTATCATATGCCTTTTCCAGATCCATAAATACCACTTACAAATCCAACTGTTTTTCTAAGTATTTCTCACATATATTCTTCAAAGTATACACCTGATCCACTCATCCTCTACCACTTCTGAAACTGCTCCTTCCCAATCTCAATCTCTGTATATCTCTTCATTTCCTCAATCAGTATCCTCCCATACCATTTTCCAAGTATACTGAACAAATTTCTGCCTCTGTAGTTTGAACACTCATTTTTATTTCCTTTGCCTTTGTACAGTGGCATTCTACATGCATTCCGCCAATCCTCAGGCACTTCACCATGATCCATACATACGTTGAATATCCTTGCCGACCTGTCAACAATACAATCACCCCTTTTCTTTATAAATCTTACTGCAGTACCATCCAAACAAACCGCCTTGCCAGACTTCATCTTCCACAAGGCTTTCACCACCTCTACTCTCCACCAAACCACTCTCCCTGACTTTCTCACTTTGTACACCACCATGAACAAAACACTCTACATCTGCCACTCTTATCATCAAACGCATTTAATAATCCTTCAAAATATTCACTCCATCAGTACCTGTTATCATTTTCCCCTTAGCCCCCTTCACTGATGTTTTCATCTCTTGTCTTGCACACATTATTTACCTCCTAAAACATCTTTTCATTCTCCCTTAAGTTTAATGATACTCTCTCACCCCAACTCTAATTTGTCCTCTTTTCAATCCTTGATCTTTTACCACTTTCTCTTGTACATCTCCCCGTCATTTGTACTCCTTTTAAACATTGTCCAAATGCCTCTCTTTTCTCATTCACTAGCAGCTTTACTTCATCCCACCACTCACTACCCTTTCTAATCTGCTTACCTCCCACCTTTCTCATGCCGTGTGCATCTTTTGCATATGCCATCACTGCTTCCCTAAATACATCCCATTTCTCACCCATTCCCTTCACTTCATTTGCTCTCACCTTTTACCATTCTGTACTCAATGTCTTCTGTATTTTTTCACACAAGTCTCCTTCCCAAGCTTGCTTACTGTCACCACTCTCTTCTCCCCTCTCTTTTGAAAGCCTCTACAAACCTTCACCTTCACCTCCACAATATAGTGATCAGACATCGTACCAGCTGGCCCTCTCAACACATTAACATTCCAAAAGTCTCTCTTTTATATGCCTATTAATTGATATCTTTCTTTCTTTCAAACTATTCGCCATTTCCCGCATTAGCAAGGTAGTGCTAAGAACAGAGGACTGGACCTTTGAGGGAACATCCTCACCTGGCCCCCTTCTCTGTTCCTTCTTTTGGGAAAAAAAAAAAGAGAGGGGAAGGATTTCCAGTCCCCTGCTCCCTCCCCTTTTAGTCGCCTTCTACGACACGCAGGGAATATGTGGGAAGTATTCTTTCTCCCCTATCCCCAGGGATAATTAATTAATATGTAATCTAATTATGTCTGCTGACCATCTCTCCTACTTACACATGTATACATGTTTATATCTCTTTAAATCAGGTATTCCCAATCTCCACTTTTTTCAGCACACAAATCCACAAGCTTCTTGCCATTTCCATTCTTAATACTGAATACCCCAAGTGGACCAATTATAACCTTAACTACTACATTATTCACCTTCCCATTCAAATAAACCATTACTGACACCTGGTCTCAGGCACCAAAATTGCTGACACTCACTCAGCTGTTCTAAACACTTGCCTCTCAAGATTTTTCTTCTCATAACTAGGTGCATAAGCACCAATAATCACCCATTTCTCACTATCCACTTTCTGTTTTACCCACATCAATCTAGAATTTACTTCCCTACAATCTATCACACACTTCCATAACTTCTGCTTCAGGAGTAGTGCTACTCCTTCCTTAGCTTTTGTCCATTCACCAACCCGACTTTATTCATAAGACATTTCCAAACCATTCTTCCCCTTTACTCTTGAGCTTCATTTCACTCAGAGCCAGAACATCTGGGTTTCTTTCCTCAAACATACTACCTTTCTCTCCTTTCTTCTCATCTTGATTACATCCACACACATTCAGACACACCAAACTGAGCCTTCAGGGAGGATGAGTACTCCCCCTGTTTCCACTTTTACAAATTAAAATATATGAAGGGGAGGGTTTCCAGTCCCCATTCCCACCCCCTTTAGTCACCTTTTACAACATGCATTACCTCACTGAAGTTGGGGGTAGCGATGCTGTTTTTATACTTGATTGCTGTTTCCAGTGTCAGTGAGGTAGCGTCATACACGAATATCTACATATCAGCATATACGCACATGAATACACATATACATAGACATTCATGCTTGCTTGCCTTCATCCATTCCTGGCATCGCTACCCCTTGCTTCAGCAAGGTAGCACCAGGAAAACAGACAAAAAAGGCCACATTCGTTCACACACAGATGACATCACATACTCATGACTTATCTCAAAACTTTCATTTAACTTATCTTTCACTTCAACCTTTTCCTGTTTTTCAAGAATGATTTTGTTGCATCCACCAACTTTTGTCTTGCACAATAGATAATCAGTACCTCCCATATTGCATTCCAGTACACCATATCATAGTCCTTTTCAAAGCATTAAAATTGTTTTCCCATATGTTTCTTTTTTGCAGTCTTAGAGAAGATTAGAAATACATGTACCTTTCCTAAAAGCTCCTGATACTCATTATGTTACATGGTTACCTTTTCATCTTCTCATTAACAATTCTTACACCTTCCATATTAAGCTCAGTAGGCTGATTCTTTTGTAGTTTTATACTCCTTTGTATCACACTTTCCTTCATAAGAAAAGGCAGTCACTTCAGTCCAGCCATCATTCCGAGAACACACTTTTTTCATCTATTTAGTTGTCACATCACCTTTGTAATTCAGTCTTGCAGCTCTTAGCTCATCCGCTCTTATGGCTTTTTCCATTTTCAACCTGCATATCACTGCTTTTATCTCTTCCTTGGATATTACTTCTTTTTAGGATATCCTTCCAAGTTTCTTTAACTCTTTTACTACTCTCTTTATACCCTCAGTTCATCCCATCCCTAAATAACCTGAGTACATTCCTCTGTTGGGACTTCATGTATTCCTCACTCTTGCTTTGTACCACCTTCTTCACCTTTTCATTTTGTGAAGAACAACCCTTATTATCATCATCTCACTAACTCTACTCTACATTTTCCTGGTACTCCAGCCTAATTTCCTTTTCATTCAGTCTCTCCGCTTCGATCTTATCTTTTTATTTCCTTAGATTTATGTATCCACCTCACCATAATTCTGACCTTTGCTATTACCGATTACCAATACAAATTTAATAACATCCTTGTTCCCTTCACATCCAATATTTCCTTAGATTCTTTAATTTGATATTGAATAATCCATCAATGCCTTTTGCTTGTTCCTTCCTCCACCTTGTTTATGAATGAAATAGGTATTTTTCAAGAACATTACTTTCCCAGAACTTAAGTGTACCTGAAAATAGATTTTTCACATTAATTTGCAATACTTCTCCATCCTCTGGTATTATCCATTATTTTGAAATTCCATGGGTATATATTTTCTTTTCTGTCTCAGATTTCTTTATACACATTTAAATTCTCTCAGAATTTTTTCTTTGCTTTGTATATTTTTGCTTTTCCACTTGCAGGAGCATATGCACACACAGACATGATGACATTGAACTGTTCTTCAAAACATACAAAGACAGAACAACCAGAGATCTTAAGAAATTAGGCAAGACATGTTAATTTGTAAAGAAGAAGAAAGTTAAGAGTAAATGTGAATAAGAGCAAGGTTATTAGGTACAGTAGGGTTGAGGGTCAAGTCAATTGGGAGGTGAGTTTGAATGGAGAAAAACTGGAGGAAGTGAAGTGTTTTAGATATCTGGGAGTGGATCTGTCAGCGGATGGAACCATGGAAGCGGAAGTGGATCATAGGGTGGGGGAGGGGGCGAAAATTTTGGGAGCCTTGAAAAATGTGTGGAAGTCGAGAACATTATCTCGGAAAGCAAAAATGGGTATGTTTGAAGGAATAGTGGTTCCAACAATGTTGTATGGTTGCGAGGCGTGGGCTATGGATAGAGTTGTGCGCAGGAGGATGGATGTGCTGGAAATGAGATGTTTGAGGACAATGTGTGGTGTGAGGTGGTTTGATCGAGTAAGTAACGTAAGGGTAAGAGAGATGTGTGGAAATAAAAAGAGCGTGGTTGAGAGAGCAGAAGAGGGTGTTTTGAAATGGTTTGGGCACATGGAGAGAATGAGTGAGGAAAGATTGACCAAGAGGATATATGTGTCGGAGGTGGAGGGAACGAGGAGAAGAGGGAGACCAAATTGGAGGTGGAAAGATGGAGTGAAAAAGATTTTGTGTGATCAGGGCCTGAACATGCAGGAGGGTGAAAGGAGGGCAAGGAATAGAGTGAATTGGAGCGATGTGGTATACCGGGGTTGACGTGCTGTCAGTGGATTGAATCAAGGCATGTGAAGCGTCTGGGGTAAACCATGGAAAGCTGTGTAGGTATGTATATTTGCGTGTGTGGACGTGTGTATGTACATGTGTATGGGGGGGGGGGGGGTTGGGCCATTTCTTTCGTCTGTTTCCTTGCGCTACCTCGCAAATGCGGGAGACAGCGACAAAGTATAAAAAAAAAAAAAAAAACTTTTACAAGTATAAAAGTAGTGGATCATCTGAATGAAATTGTGTTAGTAACAGTACACAAAAGTTAAAAAAAAATTGTATGATAGATTAAGGTTAAGAGATGGTGCCACAATAGTACAGAACTCCCTCAACATACTGAATGAATGGATAATTTGTGCCATCCAAACAATATCAGAATTTATACATACATACTTTGTAACATCCTCACAAACACATCCCCCTTAGCCCAAGCTCTACCATTACCTGTACTCCCAGTACTTATCATGCAACTCCATTCCAATCCATTCTACACTTTATCTTGTTTATTCCCTTCTTCCCACCCTCTTTTACTTAAATCCGAAACATTTTTGTTATTATAGCTTATACAGGTTGAATCACTTATCCTCATTTCCAGATATCCTACCTCCTAGGTAAGCATACAAAAGAGTGCAGATGAATTAGATAAAAGGAAAAATGGATAGTAGGATACCAAAGGTGAAGTAGAATGTTAACAGAGTACCATTCATGAAAGGGTTATTAGCATATAACTCTATTTAGATGAAGGTACATGGATTAGATTCCTTTGGGGTTAATCTCCTGGATAATGGTAGATGGCAATTTGTAAATAAATAGATGAGGCCAATTAGGCAAACTGCTGTTTTCAGAAGGTTTAGCAAGAAATTCACAAGGGAAATTACCATTTTATTTCTTTTATTTCCGATAGCTTACAGCTGAAGCCTTTTACTGTGACAACATGCAGTGAATTTTTCCTCATACACTAAACTCGGCAATATGGGGAATACGTTGTTGTACTGATAAAATCTAAACTGTACTTTTGTCAGTCATACCACACATAGCACTAATACAGGCAAATATATGCTGTAACTCATATATAAAGCATTGCACAGTAAAACCAACTAAGCCCTTAATGCAAGTTTTAACTAAATGTGTAAATAGTAAACAGAAATATTACTGTTGTCTTTGTTTTAATGAATTACTTTATTTGATCAAGAAACTTTTATAGAAACAGAAACATAAGCAAAAAGTTATCTTTTTTTGTCATCAGGTATTCAACTGGAACAAGGTAATCAAATCGTAAGATTTAACAATTAATGAGCAAGGTGGAACAGCATAACCAAAACTCAAAAATTTCTTTCACATTAGTTTAAAGTTTTTAATGTTTACTGGAAAAGTGCATGGACATCAGCAAATCAAAATGCTTAGATTACATTTAAGTCAGAATACCAAAAAATACAAAGATGTTCCTCAAAATATTCTTATTCTTAAATACATATCTGCTTTCTTTAACAGTTTACTTTTATGCTCAATACTGAATGTTTCTCAAAATATTCTTATTCTTATATAAAAGCATGCATGTGATAGAGCATTTATTGATATATAATATGGTCACACTGGTGATACAGTAATTCAACAATGGAAAATTGTTTTGCGAGTTTTGCCAGGTCCATGCTAATTTCAAGCAAAGTAGCTCTATGAAGGGACACCATCGGCCTTAATTTTATTTGAGATAGCAGACCCATACCACTGGATCTCGTCTACGAGTTTTTCCATGTTGGCCTTCACTCTGTCATCTAAGCACTGTCCTTCATCGTTAAACTTCCCTTGTACCTGTGGAGACATATATCATTTATGAAGAGGTAATAATCTTCCTTTTGGTTTGACAAAAAATCAAATGAATCTAATTAATATGTTATAATAGTGATGATGGGTCCTAGGATATGACATTCTGAACTGGTTACAGAGTAGAATAGCTAGTACAGTGCAAGCAACTAAGGATGATTTCTGAAATGGTGGATGTGGGGTTCAAATACTAAACAGTTAGGGTAAAAGATTTAGGAAGTAGCTACAGTGATAAAAGGGACCCTGACAAAGAGAAAGTTAAAAGGAAGGCAACAAAGATGGAACCAGCATTAAGAGAGCTAAGCAACAGTGACTGGTTAAAGGCATTAAATTTACCTAGCATGGATGGCAGAAGAGTAAGGGATAATCTAATTACACCCTTTAAGTTTTTACAAGAGATCAACCAATTGGACAATAGACAGTAGCTTGAGAGATGTAGGAATAGAGGAAACAGGACATAAGATGAATTAAGAAATTTGCAAAAAAGGATGTAAAGAAATACTTTTATAGCATAAGTGATGGATGATTGGAGTAGATTGACTGAGGACATGGTTAATGCAGACAGCATACATAAAGTCAAGAGTTTGTATGAAAGTAGAGTATTAAAGAGTGTAAACTCCCTCCCAGTACAGAACAAACAGGTACTTATGAATAAGTAACTATACCCTCTTAAGCTCTCTTATCCTGCTCTTACTATCACATCTCTCTTATCCAATAGTTTCTTAATCAAATCTCCTCACACCACAAATTGTCCTTAAACTTTTCATTTTCAACATCTACCTCTCTTCTGTACCTTTTCAACTAAAACTCATTCCTTGCATTCATACAACACCATCAGGACTACTGTACCATCAAACATACCATTCTTTGCCCTAGAGGCAGTGACCTCTTCCTCCACACATTCCTCAATGCACCCTTAGCTCTTTGACCTACCCTATGGTGTACTTTAGCTCCTATGGTTCCATCTGCTGTTATATCCATTCTCAAATATTTAAAACCCCACTTTCTCCAGTTTCTTTCCTTTCAAATTCACACTACAATTAACATCACTCTCCACCACTAAACTTAATAATAACCTTACTTTTAATCATATTACTGCTCAACTTTCTTCTTTCGCACACTTCCAAACTCAGACAGCAGTGGTTGTAGTTTCTCCCTTGTGTCTGCAAGCAAGAATCAATACTCCCAGCAGCCCCACCCCCAAAAGACTGCACACCTGCTCCTCTCTCCAAGACTTGAATTCACCTCTATCCATTAATCAGGTTGAACATCCTTGGCAACATCACATGTGTCTCCCACAATCATAACCTTTGCCTGGAAACACTCACCACCCTTCTCACTTCCCACTAACACACATACCTTACTCTTTTCATAAGAATTCCCCACTATTTCCAGTAGCTTTCCTCCCATATCTAATATTCATAACACCTTCCACAAAGATCTCTGTCAACTCCATTATATGCTTTCTACTGATTTATAAAAGCCACATACAAATTCTTCAATTTCTCTACACATTTCTCAAACAAATTCTTTAAAGAAAACGCCTGATCCATACATTCTCTACTACACCTGAAGCTACATTGTTCTTCCCTAGTTTATTATTCTCTGCATGCCACCATCCTCTTAATCACCAGTCTCCCATACAAGTTACCAGGTACTCTTAAACATATACTTCTGTAAGCTGAACATTTACCTTTTTCCCCTCTTGCCTCTATACAATGGCATTATTCAGGCATTCTCCCAATCCTTAGGCACCTCACCATGAGCCACACATACATCAATAATTTGTAACTTCCATTTAAAAACTTTCAACCTTTATTGAAAAATTTAACTGCATTCTCATCTAGTCTGGCAGCTATGCTGCACTTCATCTTAAAAAAGGCATTCATCCCCTCCTTTTTCACTAAACCACCAGACATGACTCTCTTGCTTTGCATATCTCAACATCCTAAGCACCCTACATATGCCGGCCTAACATCGAACATTCAAATCCTTCAAAATGGTCACTCCATTTCTTAATCTCTTCTTTGCCTGTTACTGCTTCCCCATCTGCTCCCATTAGCTTTTATGTTCTTTTCACAGTATTCACCTCCTACCAAACATTTTCGGACCAGAACTTTGCCAATACCTTCTCTTACAAACACTTTTGCCCTCTTTCACAAGGAAACAGACGAAAGAATGGCCCAACCCACTCACATACACATGTATATACATACACGTCCACACATAGCACATATATATACCTATACATCTCAACGTATACATATATATATATAAACAGAGACATATACATATATACATATGTACATAATTCATACTGTCTGCCCTCATTCATTCCCTTCACCACCCCGCCACTCATGAAATAACAACCCCCTCCCCCTGCATGTGCGCGAGGTAGCACTAGGAAAAGACAACAAAGGACACATTTGTTCACACTCAGTCTCTAGCTGTCATGGATAATGCACCGAAACCACAGCTCCCTTTCCACATCCAGGCCCCACAGAACTTTCCATGGTTTACCCCAGACGCTTCACATCCATTGACAGCACGTCGATCCTGGTATACCACATTGTTCCAATTCACTCTATTCCTTGCATGCCTTTCACCCTCCTGCATGTTTAGGCCCCGATAACTCAAAATCTTTTTCACTCTATCTTTCCACCTCCAATTTGGTCTCTCACTTCTCCTCGTTCCCTCTACCTCTGACACATATATCCTTTTTTGTCAATCTTTCCTAACTCATATTCTCCATGTGACCAAACCATTACAAAACACCCTCTTCTGTTCTCTCAAACACACTCTTTTTATTACCACACATCTCTCTTACCCTTTCATTACTTACGTGATCAAACCACCTCACACCAAATATTGTCCTCAGACATCTCATTTCCAGCACAGCCACCCTCCTCCGCACAACTCTTATCTATAGCACCACGCCTCGCAACCACATGTCATTGTCGGAACCACTATTCCTTCAAATATACCCATTTTTGCTTTCCAAGATCACGTTCTCGACTTCCACACATTCTTCAACGCTCCCAGAACTTTCGCTCCCTCCCCACCCTATGATTCACTTCCGCTTCCATGGTTGTTTAATTTGTTTATGAATGGGGTTGTTAGGGAGGTGAATGCAAGAGTTTTGGAAAGAGGGGCAAGTATGCAGTCTGTTGTGGATGAGAGAGCTTGAGAAGTGAGTCAGTTATTGTTCGCTGATGATACAGCGCTGGTGGCTGAATCGTGTGAGAAACTGCAGAAGCTGGTGACTGAGTTTGGTAAAGTGTGTGAAAGAAGAAAGCTGAGAGTTAATGTGAATAAAAGCAAGGTTATTAGGTACAATAGGGTTGAGGGACAAGACAATTGGGAGGTAAGTTTGAATGGAGAAAAACTGGAGGAAGTGAAGTGCTTTAGATGTCTGGGAGTGGATTTGGCAGCAGATGGAACCATGGAAGCGGAAGTGAATCATAGGGTGGGGGAGGGAGAGAAAGTTCTGGGAGCATTGAAGAATGTGTGGAAGTCGAGAACATTATTTCAGAAAGCAAAAATGGGTATGTTTGAATTAAAAGTGGTTCCAACATTGTTATATGGTTGCGAGGCATGGGCTATGGATAGAGTTGTGTGGAGAAGGGTGGATGTGCTGGAAATGATATGTTTGAGGACAATATGTGGTGTGAGGTGGTTTGATCGAGTAAGTAATAATAGGGTAAGAGAGATGTGTGGTAATAAAAAGAGTGTGGTTGAGAGAGCAGAAGAGGGTGTTTTGAAATGGTTTGGTCACATTGAGAGAATGAGTGAGGAAAGATTGACAAAGAGGATATATGTGTTAGAGGTGGAGGGGACAAGGAGAAGTGGGAGACCAAATTGGAGGTGGAAAGATGGAGTGAATAAGATTTTGAGTGATCGGGCCTGAACATGCAGGAGGGTGAAAGGCGTGCAAGGAATAGAGTGAATTAGAACGATGTGGTATACTGTGGTTGACGTGCTGTTAATGGATTGAACTAGGGCATGTGAAGCATCTGGGGTAAACCATGGAAAGTTCTGTGGGGCCTGGATGTGGAAAGGGAGCTGTGGTTTCGGTGCATTATTACATGACAGCTAGAGACTGAATGTGAACAAAAGTGGCCTTTGTTGTCTTTTCTTAGCACTACCACACTAACATTTGGGGGGAGGGGGTGATTATTTCATGTGTGGCGGGGTGGCGATGGGAATGAATAAAGGCAGACAGTATGAATTATGTGCATGTGTATATATGTATATGACTGTGTGTGTATATATATGTTGAGATGTATAGGTATGTGTATTTGCGTGTGTGGACGTGTATGTATATACATGTGTATGTGGGTGGGTTGGGCCATTCTTTCGTCTGTTTCCTTGCGCTACCTTGCTAACGCGGGAGACAGCGACAAAGCAAAATAAATATATATATGAATACAATATATATATATATATATATATATATATATATATATATATATATATATATATATATATATATATTTTTTTTTTTTTTTTTTTTTTTTTTGCTTTCTCGCTGTCTCCCGCGTTTGCGAGGTAGCACAAGGAAACAGACGAAAGAAATGGCCCAACCCACCCCCATACACATGTATATACATACGTCCACACACGCAAATATACATACCTACACAGCTTTCCATGGTTTACCCCAGACACTTCACATGCCTTGATTCAATCCACTGACAGCACGTCAACCCCGGTATACCACATCGCTCCAATTCACTCTATTCCTTGCCCACCTTTCACCCTCCTGCATGTTCAGGCCCCGATCACACAAAATCTTTTTCACTCCATCTTTCCACCTCCAATTTGGTCTCCCACTTCTCCTTGTTCCCTCCACCTCCGACACATATATCCTCTTGGTCAATCTTTCCTCACTCATTCTCTCCATATATATATATATATATATATATATATATATATATATATATATATATATATATATATATATATGCAGAAATGGTATTGGTAATGTTGTAGGGATGAATATGTAGTGTTGTAGGATGGGTATTTGTCAAAAGCATATATGAGATAGTACAACTTATATATAGTACAATTCATAGATGTCTAGGGAGTGTGGCTTCAGATCAGTGTATGTCTGGTGGGGCAATAATTTAGTGTCAGTTCATTCCACTGTGTATATTTTTTGTCGTTGTTTTTGTTGGGGCAAGGGATCCATGAATAGGTTGCTTTAGTGTGAAACAGCATTAAGCTTTTTTTTTATGATTAGGGATTGGTTGCTAATTATGGAGTGGTTTGGTTGGGAAAGGCCTAGTACTGTATCAGTATGTTCATTCAGATATATAGCATAACTATGGATCCAAAGATTATAATGAAGTATATTGAAGCATTTGTGTTATACTCTGTAAAGAAATAAAATACAATATGATTGAACAGTGATAAGTGACACCTGCCTCTGGTACGACGCATACTTTGGGGACTGAAACCAGACCAAGCTCACTGAGGAAGGGGCGGGCAAAGGAAGCTGCTCGAATTCCACCAAAAGGACCTGAAAACCAAGAAGAAATAAATTGTGTAAAAGTCTTTAAGCAGTACTGATATCTTAGTGATCTATCAGACATCAAGATCCCTTCAAGATCCCTTAACAGACCGTAAAGATTGCAATTCTGTGATCATACTTAATTGTCTATTTGTATTTCTGCCATTTATATTTTTTTCTTCCCTATGGCTACTTTGTAGTTGAGCTTATGGCAAAACTTGCAATCAAATATTGTGTCTAAGGAAGGACTTCCTAAACTTTTTTATGCCTGAGGTTCAGAGGATTTAATTTCTGTTTTTTAAAACCACAGTGAAAGCCAAAACTTGTTATTAAATTAAAGAATAATAACTTTTTAATTCTTAATCCCATACAGCATGTAGATGATCAGCTGTCCTAACCATGTACACCTTACACTATGAACTTTCATACCCATATTTGATGGAAACAATGGTTCCTTTACTAACTACAGAAGCATATGAATATCAGTCACTTGCAATTCTAACCAACAAGTAAAAATATCTGCATAGCTTAGTTACCATAAGATACCATGGAGGCAAGGCAGAGCAAGATCACTAATGGGTCCCTGCCCTTCTATGCAGAGCCCTTGTCTAGCAAATTTCACCTTTGAAGCAATCCTCAAAAAAGTCACTGGCTAAGCCAGAACTTTCACTTCAGCAAATGTTAGGTTTGGCAACAGAGAATTACTCTGGTAATAAAATGTAGGGTTTTGAATAAATCAAATGGCATCACCACGAACTGCCAGGGTTATGTACCAATTTTGAATATCTAAAACTTCCTCAGTCTGGGGTGTAGAGTATTGGAATATGCCAGTAAGCATCATTTAAGTCTAGGTAGACTGTCTAGTTGTTTAACTGTAAGGTCTGGTGTACAATGTAAAGTAGTAATTTTGACCCTGTGTTTGTGTATGTGAGTTTTTAGAAAAGACAGATCCAAAATTATCCTTTTCCTGCAACTCCCATCCATAGACCAGAAAAAGATGATAAAAACTGGTTCTTATACAGGCCAAAGTCTAAGACCTCCTTGCTTATCATCATTACGGTGTATTTCTGTAATACGAGAATCAGGGGCTATCCTAAAATTTTACTCGATTGACTGAGATTTCCAACTCCACCCCAGTCCTCTTTTAGCATAAGATACACCCACTTGTTGGACTTCAAGGAGCTATTAGAAGGAGAAGCTGCCTGAAGACCCTAGCTAAATGCCCTTAAGAGGGATGCCTTGAAATTTTACTTGGGTGGCTGAGATTTCCACCCCAGTCCCCTTTTCAAGATAAGATACAACCCCTTGTTGGACTTCAAAAATCTTGAAAGTTCTTAAGTTGACCCCCAAAATGGCAAGGAGCTATTAGAGGGAAAAGCTGCCTGAAGATCTAGCTTACTGCCCTTTAAAGGGTTGCCTTGAAAAGGCACCCAGTCTCCAATAGAGTCAGACATAAATGCAAAAATACTTCCTTTTCAGAGTAGTATGGTATGGACAATATGTCAGAGCCCCCTAAAATTATTCCATTAAAATTAGAAGTAACAGAATCCAGACACACTGCCTCCTTACACTTAAGAAAATCAGTTTTCTTCACAATGACATTTCTAAGAGCTCTAGGAGACTTGTAACTGGCTTCATTAAAAAAAAAAGGGAGTCACAGAAGGATGAGGATTGCAACTCAGACTGCTCTCCTTTATCAAAAGCAGTCATCTTTATTTTGTAAAATTTGAAAATTCAGGTAGATATCTGTATGGAATCCTTACATAGCTACAAAAAAAAAAAAAAATCTGGAATGCTAAGGACCTGGGCATTGCCTACTGTTTTATTTTCCAGATTTCTGAGTGTTTAACAAATATATTGAGAGAATCTAACTTGCTGTGCACTGAGCAAGTTTGTTCAAAGTTACAAACCAATATGACAGTCACTTCTTTTGACCTATTTTTCTCAAATGTACACCAGTATGACAGTCACTTCTTTTGAGCCATTTTTCTTGGATGCAAGTGCAGTATACTTGAATTTTTCATGCACTGCTCCTCTTGGTCTCTTATATGATGCCATAATGAGGGTTAAATAAATATAGAATGATGAAAGAAATACCTTGGATGACAAGTCATAGAGAGTTTTGACAGAGGACAGAAACAGGAAGTGCTGTGGGCAGTGCATGCATAAACCACTCCTGCTCTTTTTCCTCTTAGAAGAAAAGGTAGTGACAATTTCAGAAATTTCTAAAGTCTAGAATTCTGATGCCTTGGCTATTTATGTTGTGCCTGTATTAATTACAATGCTGATACTCATCATATTTTAGGATAAAGTTTAAAATGATAAAAACTCACCCATGGAGTAGCAGACAATTGCACAAGGTCTGTGTTTGTAGGAGGCTGGAGGAAACTGGTCCATCATACTGGTGAGTGCAGGCGGGAGAGCACAGTTATATTCTGGGGTGACAATGATTAGGGCATTGGCATTCTTAATCTTGGAATTAGTCTCCAGCATCCATTCTGGGGCTTCATTCAGATCCCTACGAAACTGAAGAGGCTGGTAGACGTGACCATCAGAGCCAAGTGTCAGAGGATCTGTAAGAAAGAACACTCTTAAGAAATTCACATTATGAAATCTCCATATAGAACATGATTCATTATACTTTTGATACAACTGATATGTAACAAGAACACCTAAGAAAGGATGAAAAGAGAAAGTTGGAAAAAATATTGTGGATAAGGCAGGTGAAAATCCAAAACTTTTCCATAAATCCATCAAAAGTAAATTGTCAGTTAAGGAACAGCTAACAAGATTAGGGATTGAGGGAAAAATATTTGAGGATGATTGAAATAAGTAACAAGTTCAAAGGTGTTTTCACAGTGGAAGACACTATGGCCCCATCACTGATGAGGTGGGATGGGAAGGAGGCTTTAGGAATCATTGAAATTTCTAGAAAAGGCACTAACAAAATACTAAAAGGTCTTGACCCATACAAGGCTCATGGGCCTGGTGAAATTTCACCATATGTGCTCAAGATGTGTGCAGGTACAAAAGACAGACCTCTTGAAATACTGTTCAAGATGTCACTGGAGAACGAGAAAGAGTCAAGAGAGGAAAAGGGCAAACATCATATTCATAAGAAAGAAGACCATGAAGAGGTGCTGAAATACAGACCAGCAATGCAGTTTTGGGGAAAGGAGGTTATGTGTAATGAACATCTTAGATTCTTATGAGAAAGAGCTCTTTTGTAAGCAAAAGGGAAGGCTAGGTAGCTAGTTTATATCTAGACTGCAAGAAAGCATATGACAGTACTGCATGGGAGGCTGATTAAGAAGCTGGAGTACCAGGCAGGAGTAAGGGAGAGACTCCTCCAATGGATAGATTATCTTGGTAAAGGGAACAAAAGACACATATCAGAAGATTCTTTTTCAAATGAATGGTGGTCACCAGTGTTCTCTTTTGGGACCATTACACTTCTTGATCAATGTGAATGACTTGCCTGAAGGTATGAACTCCTTCCTCAATATGCTTGTGCTTGATGCAAAAGTCGTGGGAAATAAGTGAGGAAGATTGCATCCGCTTATAAGGGGACCTCAACAGACTCCAAAGTTGATATAACAAATGGCTGACAATATTCAGCCTAATCATAAAAAATGAGGATGGGGCAAAGTGAAAATAAGCCTCAACATGTTTATTACCTAGCAGGAAATAAGTTTTAGGATTCTGTGTGAGAAGGACTTGGAAGTCAAGATCATCCTAACCTTTTGCCAAAGTCACACAATAGGAGAATTGTAAAGAAGACAAACTGTCTTTTAGCACATATCAAAACAGCTTTCAAGTATATAGATAAGGAAAAATGGATTAGGATGTTCATTATCCTTCATAAAAGGAGGTAAATAAAGTGCGGAAGACAAGGGAGCAAATGGGAACTTCAGTGAAGGTGGCTAATGGGGAGGTGATAACAAGTAGTGGTGATGTGAGAAGGAGATGGAGTGAGTATTTTGAAGGTTTGTTGAATGTGTTTGATGATAGAGTGGCAGGTATAGGGTGTTTTGGTCGCGGTGGTGTGCAAAGTGAGAGGGTTAGGGAAAATTATTTGGTAAACAGAGAAGAGGTAGTGAAAGCTTTGCGGAAGATGAAAGCCGGCAAGGCAGCAGGTTTGGATGGTATTGCAGTGGAATTTATTAAAAAAGGGGGTGACTGTATTGTTGACTGGTTGGTAAGGTTATTTAATGTATGTATGACTCATGGTGAGGTGCCTGAGGATTGGCGGAATGCGTGCATAGTGCCATTGTACAAAGGCAAAGGGGATAAGAGTGAGTGCTCAAATTACAGAGGTATAAGTTTGTTGAGTATTCCTGGTAAATTATATGGGAGGGTATTGATTGAGAGGGTGAAGGCATGTACAGAGCATCAGACTGGGGAAGAGCAGTGTGGTTTCAGAAGTGGTAGAGGATGTGTGGATCAGGTGTTTGCTTTGAAGAATGTATGTGAGAAATACTTAGAAAAGCAAATGGATTTGTATGTAGCATTTATGGATCTGGAGAAGGCATATGATAGAGTTGATAGAGATGCTCTGTGGAAGGTATTAAGAATATATGGTGTGGGTGGAAAGTTGTTAGAAGCAGTGAAAAGTTTTTATCGAGGATGTAAGGCATGTGTACGTGTAGGAAGATAGGAAAGTGATTTTATTCTCAGTGAATGTAGGTTTGCGGCAGGGGTGTGTGATGTCTCCATGGTTGTTTAATTTGTTTATGGATGGGGTTGTTAGGGAGGTAAATGCAAGAGTTTTGGAAAGAGGGGCAAGTATGAAGTCTGTTGGGGATGAGAGAGCTTGGGAAGTGAGTCAGTTGTTGTTCGCTGATGATACAGCGCTGGTGGCTGATTCATGTGAGAAACTGCAGAAGCTGGTGACCGAGTTTGGTAAAGTGTGTGGAAGAAGAAAGTTAAGAGTAAATGTGAATAAGAGCAAGGTTATTAGGTACAGTAGGGTTGAGGGTCAAGTCAATTGGGAGGTGAGTTTGAATGGAGAAAAACTGGAGGAAGTGAAGTGTTTTAGATATCTGGGAGTGGATCTGGCAGCGGATGGAACCATGGAAGCGGAAGTGGATCATAGGGTGGGGGAGGGGGCGAAAATTCTGGGGGCCTTGAAGAATGTGTGGAAGTCGAGAACATTATCTCGGAAAGCAAAAATGGGTATGTTTGAAGGAATAGTGGTTCCAACAATGTTGTATGGTTGCGAGGCGTGGGCTATGGATAGAGTTGTGCGCAGGAGGATGGATGTGCTGGAAATGAGATGTTTGAGGACAATGTGTGGTGTGAGGTGGTTTGATCGAGTGAGTAACGTAAGGGTAAGAGAGATGTGTGGAAATAAAAAGAGCGTGGTTGAGAGAGCAGAAGAGGGTGTTTTGAAGTGGTTTGGGCACATGGAGAGAATGAGTGAGGAAAGATTGACCAAGAGGATATATGTGTCGGAGGTGGAGGGAACGAGAAGAGGGAGACCAAATTGGAGGTGGAAAGATGGAGTGAAAAAGATTTTGTGTGATCGGGGCCTGAACATGCAGGAGGGTGAAAGGAGGGCAAGGAATAGAGTGAATTGGAGCGATGTGGTATACCGGGGTTGACGTGCTGTCAGTGGATTGAATCAAGGCATGTGAAGCGTCTGGGGTAAGCCATGGAAAGCTGTGTAGGTATGTATATTTGCGTGTGTGGACGTATGTATATACATGTGTATGGGGGGGGTTGGGCCATTTCTTTCGTCTGTTTCCTTGCGCTACCTCGCAAACGCGGGAGACAGCGACAAAGTATAAATATATATATATATATATATATATATATATATATATATATATATATATATATATATATATATATATATATTCCTATGAGTCAACGGAGAAAGTGAAACACTATAAGTTGCCAAGTGCACTTTCGTGTAATAATCACATCAGGACAGATAGAAGAAAGAAATATAAGTCAGCTGATATACAACGAAGAGACGTAGCTAGGACGCCATTTGGGAAACACGTTATTGTGCAAGAAGAGCTAAATTATCGTCATTTCAGTCTATGTTCCTTAAGGCATTACGTATTTGCAGTCCAGAGTTTATTGATGATGAGTTTGAGAAAATATATTCTATTGGATCTAAGTTAAAGTATCCTAGATCTTTCATTGATAAATCCTTTAAGTTAGCAAAGAAATCATTTCATAGAGTTAAGCCCAAACCTCCCATTGAGACCAAGACTTTTAGTTCTCCCTGTTTATAATAATTTTACTTTACTTCCCATGTTGCTTAAGGCCTGTCTACACGAGCGGGCCTGATCGGCGGGCTTGCCCGTTAACGGGCATATTTGACGGGCAAACGATCAAATTGCCCGAAAGCCCGCCGAGCGAAATCACTGAGATGGTGCCCTGTAGCTGGAGTTTCTACCCTGCCAGACGCAAGATAAAATCGTGAACCCACAGCGGGCCTTCATCCCACATCCCACGGCATAGTAGCACAGTGAACATTTAACGATGGCAGCCCAGGATAACTCATGTATCTTTACACCATATCCTTTTCTTCTTGAGACAAAGCTGTTATCATAGATCACAAAATCTTTTTCTTGACAATGCTAGGCACCATGATTCTCGTACCGCACTCCACCCGCTACTGGCAACATCGTCGGGCAGGCCCGGCTGTTCATCACTTCGGTCGTGTGGACAACATTCACGGGCAGGCCCGCCAGAATTTGCCCGTTAACGGGCAAACCCGCCGATCAAGCCCGCTCGTGTAGACAGGCCTTTAAATCCTTTAATGTAAATGTTGCTTTCAGCAACAATAATACTATAAAGTATATCTTAATCAGGAACTCACCAGAAAATTCCCTTGGATACATCTATAAAGTGCCATGTAGAAATTGTGATAAATTTTATGATGGGCAAACTGGTAAGGATATTTCTGTTAGACTTGAGCAACATAGATATAATATTAGAAACGAGACAAGAATCAAATGCCTTGTTTATTCACGTTAAATACTACGATCATTGTATTGACTGAAGTAATACCATCTATTAACTAACTCCAGTACCACGAGAAATATTGAGTCTTCTATTATTAAATATACAAATTGGATAACTTTATTGTTGATACAATTTATAAACAATTTCCTTTGTCCACATAATCAGCTTATGATACGCCTGTCGTCTGTCTTGGACAATCATGTGTTTACCAAATGGCGTCTCTTCGTTGTATATCAGCTGACTTATATTTCTTTCTTGTATCTCCCCTGATGATGTGATTAATACACGAAAGGGCACTTGGGAACTTATCGTGTTTCATTTTCCCCGTGGACTCATAGGAATATACTTGACCATATATATATATATATATATATATATATATATATATATATATATATATATATATATATATATATATATTAATTTATTAGCAAATAAGGGTGGAAGACGACACTTGAGACAGCTAGAGTTCTTAATGCTACGTTTCATTTCACTGAACCATCATAGGGGAGTGGACACCCGTCGTTCAGAGGGTTGACCTGAGCTGCATATATTCCTTCGTTTTGGTCCATGGTTTCTGAAGTATCGAGGAACTGGGGAAGTGAATCCCTGGAGCGAAAAGTTCCTCGACGAGGTTGTACTTCTTTAATTCCGATGATGATGGTGATCAAGTTTCGCAGATGAAAAATTGTCAATTGTGATGTTATTCCTTGCAAGTAGTCTGGCAAAAGTCTCTCTCTACTTTTTATTAATATTATACTTATTCGCCGTCTCCCGCGTTAGCGCAAGGAAATAGACGAAGAATGGCCCAACCCAACCCACATACAAAAGTATATACATAAACGCACACACACGCACATGCATACACATGTACATATTCATACTTGTTGCCTTCATCCAACACCGTCGCCACCCTGCCACACGAAATAGCATCCCCCCTCTCTAATATATATATATATATATATATATATATATATATATATATATATATATATATATATATATATATATCCCTGGGGATAGGGGATTAAGAATACTTCCCACGTATTCCCTGCGTGTCGTAGAAGGCGACTAAAAGGGGAGGGAGCGGGGGGGCTGGAAATCCTCCCCTCTCTTCTTTTTTTTTTTTCCAAAAGAAGGAACAGAGGGGGCCAGGTAAGGATATTCCAAAAAAAAGGTCCAGTCCTCTGTTCTTAACGCTACCTCGCTAGCGCGGGAAATGGCGAATAGTTTAAAAAGAAAAAAAAGATATATATATATATATATATATATATATATATATATATATATATATATATATATATATAATTTAGTTTATGGATTTGCAATTGAGTAAGAGGCTGTTGTAAACTTTAAACTTGTTCTGAAGACCGTTGGTGGGTCAGTGGGGTACAGCTGGCGAAGTTGCCATGACAACCATCCTGCAGGTCTGGCTGCCTTGGTCACGTGTTCTGACGCTATGTTATCAGCGAAGGCAAGTTACATAAAGACCCAATTAGACCGTAGGGGGAGTTAGGTTTATATTCGCAAATTGATGGGAACGTTTCAAATATCTCGGTGGACGACGACATGGTTATCCCCTATCATCGCAGATGATCAGAGTCGTCTCATACAAGTAGTGCTTATGGGTAATAACTGGCCGGAAAGCTGCGTTGCCATGCGTATGTTATGTTAGTGATAATGGGGCCAGACGTACCCCAGCCGGCCCCTACCCCAACATTCGTCAGTATGCGCGTCGAAGAGTAGCCAGCTGCCCACTCCAAGGTCTTCACAAGGTCACGCCCTTTGTCTTACTACCGACATCCGGCCGGCGAGAAAAATATTGTCACCCGGATACCTACCCTCGCACACTATACCCCCGCCTAGTGGTCTCGTTGCTCGACTATAGCATTCCTTCCCTCAAGTAGCGCCAAGGCTTGGCTGACAACCTCCCACTCGGGTACGGGTTAACACTTTCCCATACGACTTGTGGTACTTATACATAACTGGGTACACATTATCACTGACCCTTAAGACTGCAGCAGTTGTTACCTTACATAACTGGATGCTGTACGACATTGTTGGTAACATTATATAACCGGTTCAAGGTCAAAGCCGGCTCGGAAGACACTGGTGGTAATCCTGTAAGAGTATTGGTGACGTCACATATTTAGGGCCCCGTCACAAGCATTGTCGTTAGAGGGTTCGATCCATCTCGCGATATGTAGAGGGTCTTGTTTGTTCTAACTTTCCTTGGCAACCATCTTTATTCCACCGACTTTCTTGACGTATATTTTGTGTGGTGTAGTATTATGTTCAGCCCTAGAGCACGACAGTTAACCGAGAGGCGCGTGGGTACAAACCCTTAGGTTTGATTGGACGACTATGACAAAGACCAAGTTAAAGGCCAGACCATCATATTCAGGGGTCGTCACATTATGTTCAGTAACTGTGAAAGTGGTACCAAAAGAAAGTCGTACATACACGCGCAAATCTAAAAGCAAAAACTTCAGTTATCGTACACTTGTAAACGTGCGAGTCATCCATGGCGTTTGTTTGCCTTTGACTCAGCTGAGGTTAGCCAAGGCTGTTTTAGGATCCTGCTGCCATGGTGTCTGCACCTCCACAACGTCAGACATTGCATTCCGAAATTCTCCTCAGCTTGCAGTTATGAAACTAGTTCAGTTTTTCAAGTTCAACGCTGCAAGCAATATACGTGTCACTCTCCTCCCACAAGACTGACATATTATGAAATTTGCTGCAGTGTGACGGTATGATCTCTGGCCACGACCTAACGACCCTAAAGCACGTATATTAGTGTCGCTTTTCCTGTAATGCCTAAGGGTCATATCGTCGTGTTGATGGGTTGTGTTCCCGGACTGTACCGTCGTACACCTTCGTTCAAAAGGATATGTATATCGCTGGGTCTTTACCATTATGGCCAACAATTTACCAGTATCATCATCATATCTCCTTTATCACATACTAAACCGCTGAAATATAATAAATGATTAATTAGTTTTAGGTGACCACAAATACCACCTCCAACCGGTAAAAGTCTCACTTTACATCTCATCTGAAAATTTATACACAACACTTAAGTTGTACATCATACACCAGTGATGTAATATACAATGATAACTACATATAGCAGAGGTACTCATATGTCTTCTGTCTGTGATAAGATCACAAAGAATGCCACTTTCCATAGGCTCCTGCAACCCTAGGCTGCGCTACTTCCAAAAGCAGGATATCATTATATTATTATTATTTTGCTTTGTCGCTGTCTCCCGCGCCTGCGAGGTAGCGTATATCATTATTGTTATTATTATTATCATTATAATTATGATTATTATTATTGTAATACTTGATCGCCAATTCCTGCGTCAGGAAACAGATGAAGAACGGCCCATCCACTCATATACACGCATATATACATAAACGCCCATATGCATACATACATACACATCAACATATACACATACACACACATATGCATATATACACATGTACAATATATTCATGCTTGCCCACACCTTTTTCTGGCGCTACCCAGCCCCACAGGAAACAGCATCGCTAGCCCCTGCTTCAGCGAGGTAGCGCCAGGAAAAGACAACAAAGGCCACATTCCTTCACACTCAGTCTCTAGCTGTCATGTGTAATGCATCGAAACCACAGCTCCCTATCCACATCCAAGCCCCACAAAACTTTCCATGGCTTACCCCAGAAGTTTCACGTGCCCTGGTTCAGTCCATTGACAGAAAGTTGACCCCGGTATACCATATCGTTCCAATTTACTATTCCCGCGTGAGCGAGGTAGCGTCAAGAACAGACAACAGAGCCTTCCAGGGAAAAATCCACACGTGGCTCCTTACTCTGTTCTTTCTTTTGGTAAGTAATACACGAAGGAAGATTTCCAGCCAGCGGCTCCCGCCCCTCTTCGTCGCCAACGACACGCAGGGAATACATGAGCAATATTCTTTCCCATCCCTATCCCAGGGATTTATATATATATGGTGTTACCGGACTCCTGCTCCAAGTTACATAGCCAGTGAAAAGACTCTTTGACGTGACTGTATTCCTAGAAGTACAATCTCGTCAAAGAACTAACTCCAAAGGAGTCTACTACTTTCCCTGCTACTGAAAGCAACGCAGCCATGGGCTGCAGGAGCCTTTAGAAAGGTCCAGGATAACGCCAGGATTCTCACAGAAATTAGTGCTTATGCAATTATATATAAATAAATGTATGTACGTCTACCTGGACTCCGTCTGCTCGAGGTTAGACCAGAAGTGACACCATCTGTGGTGAGGCTGTACCACTGGGAGGACAGTTTCGTCAAAGATCATCCCTATTTAAAGGGTTTCACATTTCCCTGCTACTGGTAAAAGCACAACATTACGACCCCGGACCACTGCGTTACGATCCTTGTCCACGACAATACGACCCTGGGATATGATGGCCTGGCTTTTGACCTCACTTTCAAGGGTTCACGTCACATGTCATGTCATTAATCCCAAGCATCAGTTATGTTTCCTTCGATGTAATGATCACAATTGTGTGGCATCTCACCACCTGTGTGTGGACTACCTCAGCTGCCGCCACTGGTGTGTAACCTGAAGTGGTCAACACCAGTCAGAGGCTCACGTAACGTGACCCGAGACTCACAACCAACGGCTTGACGTAACATTGTATTAGATGGTCACTATGTACAGGATGATGTAACGTTACATATGAGGATCATCAATATGTACAGGTTGATGTAACTTTACATAACATGACTACTTATATCTTGAGTATTAGTTTGTGTTATGTGCTATGTTTGTGTTATGTGCTATGGTCATGGACAGAGGTCCTCAGAGAGAACGGGAACAATATAATCCAAGCTGTTGAGGTGTACAACTTGTCCTAATGAACGATTAGTCATTCTGAAGTATGAAAGTGAAAGCCAGAGCTGGGTGGTGGTGTAGAGGGAGAGCAGACATCACACAGTCGTCCACCCACGTGTTGGTCGCCACAACCAAGCTTGTCGACTGGTGTTGGGTTTATGTAAGAGCAAAGGCACGCAAGCAGTCTTGGGAGAGCGGGCCGAAGCAATGGCCATGGATAAAAAAATGAGATAAAGAGATTGCAGCAGCGTGTGGTGGTGAGTGGAAGGTGATAATACTGGGAGAGTTGGTCGGTCAGTCGGGTTGGTTTCACACTTCTCATTAAGGAGATCGAGCTCGAACTGCCTCGGTGGTGAGTGGTACTTTATACAAGGAGGAATCAGTCCATTGTATAATGATAACTGCTCAGAGTAGCTGAACCTGTAATATGTGACCAGGACTCCTAGGTCCATTTGTTAGAGAGAGAATTAGCCCTGTGTAATGTCCAGTATCCAAGACAGACTATAGATGCTTTGTTGATATGAAGATAATTTTCAAGTTGAGGATATAATGACAGAAGTACTAAAGCAAAGAGCGAAGTGCTGAGTTTTCGAAAGAGAAAATAGAATAAGGGAAAACTCGTTCCTGATCTGAGGTTATTGGAAGCTGAGACAAGGCGAGACATAGATCAAGTTAGAGAAGATGGAACAGATTTGTAAGAAGTGAGGGAATGTCGTGTTAAGCATTTATCATACAGGTACACTGGGGTACTTGATGAAGAATGTAAATCGTTGAGGAACGCAGGGAATATGGAGACCGCCGGTGACAGGAAAGATTGATCTATCAACAACTGCGGGAAGAAAACGACCAGCAGAAAGCTGGATATAAGAACAAAATTAAGAAAAGAGGGACGAAAAGAAGGGAAGCCTAGTCGTTATATCCGGGTGCCACATCGTCAAGAGCTCTTGAGAGATATCAAGGGTTGCAACATAAGTTGTTAACAGCGTCTTTCAGTGATGATGACCAGCAATAATTCATTAGTACATGACATCAGTGGTGGATGTTGTCTTGAGGGACGCACAATGCTCAAGGGAATGCAGGAGATGAAGCGACTGAAAGGACTCTGGAAACAGTCGCAGGCAAAGCTCTAGTACGATAGCTGTAAGAGCTAGCCCGGTCAGCCCTCCCCGGGATGGCTTCTATCTGTGTCTGTGGAAAGAGTACACTAGTGGGTATCAGGAGGAAGCGAAATACACAAGGTGCAGGCCCAAGTTGTGGCCACTCCTTCAACACACAAGGGTCAGTTGGAGGATCCAATCTACACGTCTTGATCATGGGAAGGTCCACAGGTGTAGCGAGTTGTGCCAGGGGTTGCTAAGAGTCATCTAAAGTGGAGGTTGACCAGAAACACAACCAAATAGTTGCTTTGTCAATGGGTGAGACAACCTCAGTATCGTCTGACGAGGACAGCGCAGGAAAAACAAAACGACAGTTCTTAGTGATGCTTCTGGCTGAAGACAGGACAGACCATCCCTCCCTTCCCTCCCCGGCTGGAGGCTCCAGGCACAGACAAAAGACCACATCAAGGTCGGAACATAACTGAAATACAGAGGTTCATGAAAGGGGAAAAGATGAAACGAGGGAATTTACAAATTTTGGAGGAAGTGGAAAACCTGTCTTTTAAAGTGTGCCACGTCATAGTTATTGGGAAAGATATGTGAGGGTACAGAGCTCCAAAGCTGCGAGGTGTAAGGAAAGAAACAGTTATCAAAATGGCCCACCTTTGAGTTGCCAACGGCCACACAATAATCACGTGATCCTGCGTGGTCTACCTAGTGGTGGGGGCACACAAGCATCCAGCTCTCGGGAACAAAAATCGAAGTAATAACTATAGAAGAGGAAAAGTGAACACATACTGCGGCGTAGGGCAAGCGAACCAAGTTTTGATGTTAGCGTGGGAGAGTTATAAGTCTAACCGCTTTTGACTCAACTCTGCCAAGTGAGGATGCAGAGCTAGAACCACCCCAAATGTGAGAGCAGTACTCCATACGAGGACAGATCAATCCTTTGTATAAACGGAGCAATTGTTCAAAAGTTCCGACATCTAAAGACGGAGGCTTAGCTATTTCGTAATTTGGGAGTTTCCGAGATAGAGTGGATGTTACGGTAATACAAAGTATGTTCAATGAGTCAAGAGGTGGAATCAATGAACCGTCAAAGGTGAGAGAATAGTTTTAAGGAGTTTTCGACAGAGAGATGGGTAGAAACTGGGTCTTGGAGGCATTAAACTTAACCAGATTTCGTCTACCCCGCTCAGATATCCTGTCCGAGTTGTGTCGAGACGAGATAGAAATCGAGTGAGAGAAACAGAAATGAAGGATGAGGAACGCAGCGTTGAGTCGTCAGTGTGTGAGTGCTTTTGGTTGTTTGTGGAAGAAATGATTTAGTTGATAAAAAGGAGACAAAGTGTAGGAGACAGGACAGAACCTTGAGGGACACCACAGCTGATGGAGAAAGGGGGAGAAGCTGATCTATGAACATCCATGGAGATAGATCGGCCAGAGAACAAGATAGATACGAGGGAGCAAAGTGAGGGAAGGAGGCTTAGAGATGAGATGGATCTCCCCTTACTGGAGCCATACTGGTGATCGGAAAGAAGACAGATTCAAGATGTCTGAGGATATGGGAGTGGAGGAGGGATTCAAAGACTGGGAATGGTAGATGTCAAAACATCAGGACGATGGTGCGAGGGGTCAGAACGGTCACCTTTCTTAAGAATGGGATGTACCAATGGATGCTTTCCAAAAGGAAAAGTGGAACATAAACACAAGGGGAACAGGCGAGCAAGCACAGGTGCAGGTTGAGAGGCAGACTCATTCAGTACACGGGGATGAATGCCATCAGGACCAGAAGCTTTGTTTGTGTCCAGAGAAAGAAGTGATTCTCGGACAGTTCGAAAAGAGATTACGGTGAGGGGCACAGGGTTAGTAAAAGAAGCATCAGGGGGGTGAGGGAATGTTAAGTCATCCAGGGTAGAGTTAGAGAAGAAACGGGAACCAAAGACAGTTGCTTTGTGTACGGGAGAGACAGCTTTAGTACCGTCAGGATGGAAAAGTGAAGAAAAGGTAGGGCGTCCTTAGTTATACACCAATGATACATACCACTGGATGACGAGGAGAAGCTATCGCACTTCATTTGAATGAAGGAACGTTTAGTCTCACGGACGTGCGATGATCAATGCTGAGTGGGAGTCGGAGGGACATCAAAGTTCCTCTTAATGAAGTAACACATTGACGTATCAACGGTTACATCAAATTATGCTCACACATGATATATATATATATATATATATATATATATATATATATATATATATATATATATATATATATATATATATCACAGCCCACTATCCTGTAAAGGGTAATGGGCTGGGGGGCGGGGTGGAGACAAAGTCAACGTTGTTAACTCCATCATGTTTGTATCACAATGAGCAGCAGATGAGCGACATCCATACACCACTTGTTGGCCTTAATGCTTCAGAAACTAGCTATCATTGTATATACCAACCATACTCTTCCTCACCAGCTGACCAGCAGTAGCCTATGTATGCGTTCAGATGACGCGATATACACATTCTCACACACTGGAGAGGCAGTATGGCCAGGTCAGCTTACATAAGCCGGCCTCACAACGTGCACGTTCATCATAAGTAGTAATACACGCGCGAGTAATTTTCCCGGCGAGGCAGGCAACCGGCTGGTGACAGGCTGCCTCTATCGACCAGAGCTGTGTGGACGTTCACACACACACCTGCAAGTCATTCATATTGACTAACACTTTCTCACGAATTAATCTAGTATTACCGTTCGTTGCTCGAAGTAATTACTTACTTATATAGTTACTCGTTCAAATCTACTTAATGAACAAGTGTTACGAGCCGAGACTGAGGCGCTATGGAACGCCTCCGTCTTAGTAACACAGGACTTGATCCTTAGCTCAGCCAGGTGCCTCGGGGGCTCAATACTGCTCCACCTTAGGTACAACTCCCTCCCCTACACTGACGTGGCTCCTTCCTACCAGAGCGAAAGAAATATCTTCCTTATGAACGGATGTTAATGTATTTAATGGACATCAACAGGTCAACGTCATTCAGCTACGCTCTACAACAAACTTCAAAATTACAAAGCTCAAATATCGATTTCCCGCTCGAGAGGAGCGAGTGAGAAATACGCCGCCTCACCATGACGCGCTCAGTTACCCACACACACACACGGCTGACCTTGAGCAAGACTGGCTGGCGGTCATATATTACTTCCCCACCCCGCCCACACCACATCCCTTCCCATAGTGATTCGTCCCATTATGAACAAAGAAATACATAGTATGACATATATTCTGCATTAATGAAAATGATATAATATACCGAAATAAAGAAAATATTGAAATGCAACAGATAGTCTCTGACTACATGTGTAACTCACAAATGTTTATGACAAATCCCTGGTGAATCATCGCTACAGCGGCCACGCCCACTACCATACATAATCTCCAATACCAGACCAGAGGTTGGTGTAGAAAGATAGGCTCCCACCCGCTACACCAGATGTCAATAATGATCGTAAATAAGCGTTCATCATGTAATGCTTTATTTAGCTACAGCCGGCGATATTTGACGATGGTTAATAAGGTAGAGCACGAGACCCCTCATGCCTTACCTCTCTGGTCGTTAGGTTACACCATTAAGTTGATTTCTGTTTATATCTATCATCGGCGAAGTAATTTTCAAGTGTCGGAAAACAAACTAATTCCTGCAAGATGGGAAGCCTAGCGGTAGGGTGTGTGTGTGTGTGTGTGTGTGTTGGCGGGGGGGGGACGAAGGGGAATTTGAAACACGTACAATTATCACTTAAGGAATGTGTACAGCTGGGTTGATTTGTTGATCGAAAAATTTCGTAAATATTGTGAGAATATGATCACATATGAATGAGTATTCATTGACACAGCAATATGGAAATACTAGGCTAGTTAAACAGCTTTCTCAGTAAAGAAAACACGGATTGGTAAATTACCAGAAAGAGTTTCATGGCATGGAAACTAGTTTTGAGAAATGACCAGTTTGGTTTTGTATCATTAATACAATGTGTGCCTCCCTGGATAACGAATATATTCATGTGTTTGAAACATTTGTGAAAGACTCACACCCGGCTGCTGTTGACAATGTTCTTTACAGCAGTATTAAACCCTTGTTATGATAACATTATTACTAGCAATTAACCTACCAGGAAATGTTTACATCACACTTCAGCAACCTACATTACCCCCCCCCCAAAAAAAAAAAAAAAAAACTAAATAAACAAGACGATGACAACACGCATGCAAACTGACATGGCCCAACAAGCACTAATGAACCGCCTGCTCAACTCAGTCTTGAAAACCTCACCAGACACACATCTAGCAGGAAGCACATTCCCCAGACGTGTGTGTTTCATGTTGCGCTCTGGACATTATCCATTCCTCCAGTAATAAACAGATTTACAACATCTTGCCATGGTGCAGCTTCCATGTTGAATATTCATCCCTCAGTTTTCCTGTGCTCAACCCACATACATAACATTACGACACTTTTTGACCCTTGGTTCCGATGTGCATGACTTCCTTCCTGTGAGGTGCGAGAGCTGTACATGAGATCCTGGACCAGGAAGATGGATGTAAAACAGCAGCTCATGACGTTTCATGAGTTCTAGTTTATTACTTTGACGTGTGTAAAGGATCGGATCAGCAAATCTTTGAGAATAATAGTTTGCAGGCGTTCATGTTTAAACTTATTTAACTGTTTAGTTTACTTTTACTGTTCAAAGAAACTTACATTCTCAATTTGTGCAACAAAATATGGTAGCAGTCATGGCTTGCAAACATCAGTTTAGGATTGATGAATGCTTAGAACTCCAGTGGCGGCTCGTGTTATACTGCCTGCTCACCCAGAGCGCTCTCTCTCTCTCTCTCTCTCTCTCTCTCTCTCTCTCTCTCTCTCTCTCTCTCTCTCTCTCTCTCTCTCTCGTAATTATGCTGACACGTACAATATTCATTACCTAAAGATGAAAAAGAATAGTGCCAAGCCATGTCCACTGAGGACATATTTGATTTCGCTCTCTAGAAATTATAAACTTTCAAGAATAAAAAATAATTCACATCAGCTGAAGACAACCAACCTGGAGCAGCATAAGATTGTTACAGCACCAGTGTCGTAATATTGAAATGGCTCCTCTCTCTTTAGCCAATCACCTGACATTTTAGTCACATTTCAACTAAGGTATTAATACTTTGATATTCCACGACTGGAAAACACGAACTTATGATAGCCTCAACTTGATGTACTCTACAACACAAATCTATGCAACACAAAATTTCATGTACTCGCTGAAACTTATGAAAGCCAATCATTTACAGTAAACTTCATCTGAAATTGTTAAACTTATATTTGAATAATAACATCGATGACAACTATTCCAGAAAAATGATTATCAACTTGAGTAGTATAAAAACCTTGTGTATAATATAATGGTACATGGTAGATTGACCCTTAGCAACGATATCCAAGGAAAATGATATCCAAAGAAGATAAGACGATAACAAATCAGAGAACAATGAAAATGTGTTGTGTAGTAGCTACATATATGGCCTACCTACATGGCCATCCACCGTAGTAATTTTGTGGGGTTGGTACCTGGACAGTGCAAGTCATACACCCTCCAAGTCTCTGGAGCAAAGTCATCTAACTGAAAGAATGTGTTATGTGTGCCTAAACACATATACATATACAGTTTTAGTTAGAAGAAAATACAAAAATATTTAGATTAATTTCATTCAAGTAAATAAGGCCATGAACATGCTACGTATGATTTTTTTTTTAATAATGACAGAGGCGGGGGGAGGCGGAGGGAACAGATGCCCCTCCTCGCACCAGCCTCCTGGTGCCCACACCGATATTAATATATATCGTAAAGTGAAGGGAAGTAATATATACGTAGACAACTTTTCAGTAGTTTTGGTCAATAGGACAAATTCTCTGAAGGGTCTATTTATGTGCTTGTAGATCAATAATAACTATTACAAAGACAGAAAACTCGCAAGGGACAATACAATTCACATAGAGTACTGGGGGAGAAAGTAGGGCCTACTGGGGATTGCCCCATTACTATGTTAAAATATGCCTTCCATATATCCAATGTTATACTCTGGTCATGATACATGAATCAGCAGCAGTGCCTCTTAATTTGCAGTCACAAGCGACCACTGGCAGTGCCTGGCATCCTAAGCAGTTCATACAAAAATATCCATGAACATTCACCTCCTCCGAGACTCATGAATATCCCAAATGATGGGCAGTGTTATATCATTATTTATTTTTCTTTTTTTTTATTTTGCTTTGTCGCTGTCTCCCGCGTTTGCGAGGTAGCGCAAGGAAACAGACGAAAGAAATGGCCCAACCCACCCCATACACATGTATATACACACACGTCCACACACGCAAATATACATACCTATATATCTCAATGTACACATATATATACACACACAGACACATACATATATACCCATGCACACAATTCACACTGTCTGCCTATATTCATTCCTATCGCCACCTCACCACACATGGAATACCATCCCCCTCCCCCCTCATGTGTGCGGGGTAGCGCTAGGAAAAGACAACAAAGGCCTCATTCGTTCACACTCAGTCTGTAGCTGTCATGCAATAATGCCCGAAACCACAGCTCCCTTTCCACATCCAGGCCCCACACAGCTTTCCATGGTTTACCCCAGACGCTTCACATGCCCTGATTCAATCCACTGACAGCACGTCAACCCCGGTATACCACATCGATCCAATTCACTCTATTCCTTGCCCGCCTTTCACCCTCCTGCATGTTCAGGCCCCGATCACTCAAAATCTTTTTCACTCCATCTTTCCACCTCCAATTTGGTCTCCCACTTCTCCTCGTTCCCTCCACCTCCGACACATATATCCTCTTGGTCAATCTTTCCTCACTCATTCTCTCCATGTGCCCAAACCATTTCAAAACACCCTCTTCTGCTCTCTCAACCACGCTCTTTTTATTTCCACACATCTCTCTTACCCTAACATTACTTACTCGATCAAACCACCTCACACCACACATTGTCCTCAAACATCTCATTTCCAGCACATCCACCCTCCTGCGCACAACTCTATCCATAGCCCACGCCTCGCAACCATACAACATTGTTGGAACCACTATTCCTTCAAACATACCCATTTTTGCTTTCCAAGATAATGTTGTCGACTTCCACACATTCTTCAAGGCTCCCAGGATTTTCGCCCCCTCCCCCACCCTATGATTCACTTCCGCTTCCATGGTTCCGTCCGCTGCCAGAGCCACTCCCAGATATCTAAAACACTTCACTTCCTCCAGTTTTTCTCCATTCAAACTTACCTCCCAATTGACTTGACCCTCAACCCTACTGTACCTAATAACCTTGCTCTTATTCACATTTACTCTTAACTTTCTTCTTTCACACACTTTACCAAACTCAGTCACCAGCTTCTGCAGTTTCTCACATGAATCAGCCACCAGCGCTGTATCATCAGCGAACAACAACTGACTCACTTCCCAAGCTCTCTCATCCCCAACAGACTTCATACTTGCCCCTCTTTCCAAAACTCTTGCATTCACCTCCCTAACAACCCCATCCATAAACAAATTAAACAACCATGGAGACATCACACACCCCTGCCGCAAACCTACATTCACTGAGAACCAATCACTTTCCTCTCTTCCTACACGTACACATGCCTTACATCCTCGATAAAACTTTTCACTGCTTCTAACAACTTGCCACCCACACCATATATTCTTAATACCTTCCACAGAGCATCTCTATCAACTCTATCATATGCCTTCTCCAGATCCATAAATGCTACATACAAATCCATTTGCTTTTCTAAGTATTTCTCACATACATTCTTCAAAGCAAACACCTGATCCACACATCCTCTACCACTCCTGAAACCACACTGCTCTTCCCCAATCTGATGCTCTGTACATGCCTTCACCCTCTCAATCAATACCCTCCCATATAATTTACCAGGAATACTCAACAAACTTATACATCTGTAATTTGAGCACTCACTCTTATCCCCTTTGCCTTTGTACAATGGCACTATGCACGCATTCCGCCAATCCTCAGGCACCTCACCATGAGTCATACATATATTAAATAACCTTACCAACCAGTCAACAATACAATCACCCCCTTTTTTAATAAATTCCACTGCAATACCATCCAAACCTGCTGCCTTGCCGGCTTTCATCTTCCGCAAAGCTTTTACTACCTCTTCTCTGTTTACCAAATCATTTTCCCTAACCCTCTCACTTTGCACACCACCTCGACCAAGACACCCTATATCTGCCACTCTATCATCAAACATTCAACAAACCTTCAAAATACTCACTCCATCTCCTTCTCACATCACCACCACTTGTTATCACCTCCCCATTTGCGCCCTTCACTGAAGTTCCCATTTGCTCCCTTGTCTTACGCACTTTATTTACCTCCTTCCAGAACATCTTTTTATTCTCCCTAAAATTTAATGATACTCTCTCACCCCAACTCTCATTTGCCCTCTTTTTCACCTCTTGCACCTTTCTCCTGACCTCCTGTCTCTTTCTTTTATACATCATTATATATATCATTATATATATCATTATACATATCATTATATGCCAAATATATTACCTGTACTAACCAAAGTAAATGACAGCACTGAACTACAATGTCTCGTACTCACCAATTAGCTCCACATTATGTTTCTTATTTTTCAGAACGTTGACAACGTACTTGGCAACATTTTCTCCATGCCGACCCTCGCGAGTTGAGCCCAGGAAGACCAGAATGCGAAGTGCAGACATTATGTTATCCTTAATGATGCAGGACAGATACTGAGACCAGGCACCAAGTGAGGCCGGCCGCTCCGGTCGAACCTATAGAAGCAAACTCGCGGGCTCCGTAAGTTGCCATGAGTCTTTATCCTGACTATTTTATTAGTTAAACAGTATGTGAAAATAACTTCAACCACATACCCACTTTTTCATTAAAATATGAGGTATCAATGGAAAAGAGTAACTCCACATTTAGAACATTAGGCTCCTATTTTAAAGGTATTGGTAAATTGGAAACTACAGGTGCGCTCCACTAGTAGTATGTATTCAGTTTACCTGGTCACAAATTCGCCAAAACTGCAGCAGTTTTATGAAATATTAGGAAATCAATCCATTCTTTTTCTAGCGCAGGTTTGATTTCCTTTTATAACTTTTAGATATATGGACATTTCTTTTTAGTAACACTAGTTAGAGTTCAGATTCAAATATCGGAGTGCACTCAGGCAGTGGGAACGTAGGGCGCACTCCGACCACAAACTAATTTTCAATCTTCTGTTTCTTGTTAACCGTCTAAGTACACTGGATTGTGCGGCTAGGATAAACTATATGACTTAACGTAGCTCGTCTTAGAACTGGCTAATATGTTCCATATCTTTTTTATCAACAGTCTAAGTAAGCTGTACTGTGCTGTTAAGGTGTATGATTGTCATACAGTTTATCATATATCTGGCTTATTTGTTCCTTATCGTCATCTCACAGGATGTGTTTACATATTTCACCAAAATTTAAAGGTTATCAAACTCCACCTGGACGAGGTTACACACTATATGAACTAACATCAACAAGGCTGTATCATTAGTGGTTCAGTCTTGTCAAAGAACTCACTTCAAAGGAGTCTACAACTTCCTGCTACTGGAAGTAGCACAGCTTTTGGGAGGCAGGAGCCTCGGGAAAGAAAACTTGAGTAATGCTAGGATTATCTCATAGTCAGAGGGTTTCAGATAACTACAAATAAATAAATAAAATCTTCAGTTTCTACTGGTTATCATCCAATTCACAAATTATTATTATTAGTAGTAGTGGTAGTAGTAGTAGTAGTTGTAGCAGTAGTAGTAATTTTGATAATTTGTATTTGACAATACATATATGTTACTGGCATAATCTTATCATTTTTAATAACTTTGTTATGAACAAATAAAAACAAATCTGAGTCTAGATATAAGGACACATGAGACTCGTGAATTATATCATCTCATTCTAAACCCAGGAAGTATGTCACATTCATTAATATATTGATCAAGTGTCCACTCTTCTTTTACAAAACAAATAATACGTCCTACATCATTGTCCTAACATTTCACTCATATTTTCATCTACTTTTGTTGTATCCTAGTGTTACGGTAGCCTTTTATTTTTCCTCCACACAGAATGGCCTTCCATACACCGTATGTTTTGGCATACTACTTTTTACTAATTTTCTTTAATATTTTCTCTCTTCAACAGATCCTTCTCTATGAAAATTCTTTTTGGTAACTCTTAATTGTTCTCTATGTTTATGTTCACTCCTAGATCGGTATATTGCCACTTAATTCACACTGACCAATTCATTTCTGAGTCCAACATGTGCACTACCCAAAGCATTGAAACGTCTACCTCTATTTTTAATTATTTTTTTAACACTGCGTCTAATTAACTCAGAAAACATATTTTCAGCTATAATATTCTGTCCTTGGAATTTCTGAGCTGCTTATTACCCAAATATTATTTTTTGAGTTCATCCTTTCATCGTGAAAACTTCAGTGATAGCAGCAGCCAGCTCTTGCTGTGTCATTACCCAGTGTAACTAATTTCTTGTTAATACCCAGACCCATTTCTCCAAACCTCAATTCCCATTCCAATTTTTTTCTTATCTTAGACACTTTCATCAATGTGCCAAACACTTGCATAATCTTATTTAATTGCATAAATCTTATATATACCTGTTCACAGGTAACCCTCGTTCTCATATCCAGTAATAATACATAATCAACATTTAGGTCCCTTATGGTTATTTCCTCATCACATTCATTAGTCCTGATTACCTTTTCCTATGTGCCATAATCTATTTGATTTACATGTCGATAGATTTTCCTTTGAATATGCCTGTTTCAAGCTCTAATGATCTTTCTTAGAGAACATTAACAAAAATTATTCTATTACCATTCTCAATAAATCATGGACAGAATTTCCTTCTGTAAAAACAATTTCAGTTATTTATTCTCATTTCTGTGACTTCTTATTTCAACACTGCTTCTACATATAATTATAGTGAATATTCAGAAAACTGTTCCTATTAGTGATAATTCTATTTTATGTGAAACTCATCAGCAAATAACAGAAAAAGTGGAGGAATGATTTCTTGGATTACTTCAAACATTATCCTACAGTCTTGAGTTGCACCTGGTATAATCGGGAGGGTTTTTAAAGTACTGTAGAGGGGATGAAACTGCGAGGGTTGGCCAATGTATTAATTTAGTCAAGCTTAGAAATTAACTTCGGGAAATGCCTTTCTACATTATTGGTATTTCATGTTATTCATATTACAGAACACGATTTGGAGCATTTTATTGCATGATATCAAATAGGTTGACAGTCGTATATCAGATAAATTACTGTATTAAAAGAATAGTACTTAATTGTATAAAATCATCAGACGTATAAAATCATCAAACCTATGAAAACCTCACTAAACCCTTTTTAGCAATCAGGATTATCGTAAATATCGATCATCTAATTCTGATAAGTTTATACTAATTATTCTCACACAATACATCATCGTGGCACCTGTTGTATAAGAATACAAACGAATAAAATGACTTCTTCAACAATTTCGGCTACCATCCAACATTGTTCGTAATGTACTTCACCGTAATTACTATATTCAACAGCTTTTGATAAAATCTAATGCCTTGAATTACGCTCGCAAGTATTTGTGCAATTACATTCATAATAAATCATTTTTTGAAATTTATTTTCAATGCGGAGCTAAACTGATATATTACCGCTAAAATAACACAATGATATCTATTTTGGCGTGTAGTAATGGCAGGGTATTAAATGAGAAACTGTATACAACTGGTGGTTCATAATCTGGGGTTTTCAAAGTGAATGGAGGCTACTCTTTGTATTTACAATACAACAGGAATTATGATAATCGTCCTTTAAGAATCATGCAATGTACCATGGGCCGAGTTCACTACCGAAATTGTCGGTAGGGAGACGAAGTGTCGGATAACCATATAAACGAGGAGTCCAGGTGGTTAGTATTCCCTGTGTTGTGGTGGTAGGAAGTTCGCCTGAACATTCCAGATGAGTCGACACCACCACAGCTTACCAGCCATATGGAAACATGGCTGTTTTTAGCGCTTGCTTGCTATCCTGCGAATGCACTCCACATTTCATTCCTGGCTAAAGACCTGTATCACTTATTTCTTAGTTGTTCTACGATTCTTATAAGTTATACATTATTTTATTTCTTTAGAAATAATAGTATGTTCTGTAAAAACGATGTTTGGGAGACCAATCTGATGAGATCACTGTAGATAAATAATTTTTTCTTTAAACCTTATCATGTTATGTCATTATTCAACCAGCTCATATGAACACAGCTCAGGCAGTTTAGATGGCATCTACTGTGTTGTTCTTATATCGAGGCTACTTTAAATTTAGGCACATTTCAAGGTTTTGTCACTCATGAGAACCTACTTATTTATCGTGAGGGTAATAAATAAAATAATCTGAACACTTTCAGTGGATGTAAACGTTTCTAGCAAGGATTTCATTAAAAATCGATCACTAAAGGAAAGATAAACTTTGAAAAATTATAATGGCATTAACCTTCTAATCTGTCAGTGCGGTGTGAAGGAAGTTAGATGTAAGGGGTATAACAGTGGGTGAATCTAGAACTGGACAGAATATATGAAAATCCCACCTAATTTCCTTTATCAGCTGAGATTTCTAATAATTTTGCATTACTGTCGAACTATTCAAATGCTGTGTTTGCTGTGACATGATGTAGAAAGTGCTTGGGAATGCTTGCGGGTTCTTAGTACGCGAGAACAAAATGCATATAGTCCACAAACCAAGCAAATGGACATAAACGCGACATGATACACATAACACTGCAAGGAAGAGTAATCATCTAGGCTGTCAGTGGACTCTTGGTGAGGATTTCAGAGATTCTCTTGATTGCTTGGGGTAGGGCAACTTCCTGCTCGTTAGTCGACCGTACACTGTCCCTTCCCTTCATAGCCCTCCCCACTATCCCTTCCCTTCATAGCCCTCCCGACTATCCCTCCCCTTCATAGCCCTCCCCATTATCCCTTCCCTTCATAGCCCTCCCCACTATACCTTCCGTTCATAGCCCTCCCCACTATACCTTCCGTTCATAGCCCTCCCCATTATCCCTTCCCTTCATAGCCCTCCCCATTATCCCTTCCCTTCATAGCCTTCCCCACTATACCTTCCGTTCATAGCCCTCCCCACTATCCCTTCCCTTCATAGCTCTCCCGACTATCCCTTCCCTTCATAGCCCTCCCCACTATACCTTCCTTTCATAGCCCTCCCGACTATCCCTTCCCTTCATAGCCCTCCCCACTATCAAAATTTAATGTGGGGAATCACTGAGGATGTATTCCTGCGATTTTTTTTAACTGGTTAAATGTGGTTGGGTCAGGCTAACCTAATATGGTTTAAGAAAGTGGAAGGGTGATTCTTAGGTAAATCGTGTTCTACCAGTCCTGATTTTCCTAAAAGTATACTCATATTGCAAAACAGTCATCAATATTACCAAGTTGAATTCAGGTCCAGAAATTGTATAATTACCAGACATGAGTTTGACTCCGCATCAAACCTCTGGGAAACTGGCTATTTTTTTCTTTTTCCATAATAAGCTACCGGATGTCACTGAACAATTATAAAAGAGTTATGTATGCCGTGGAAATTATGCGATAAATTAACAACAGTAGATTACAGATTTTTCTTATAACAACCTTCCAAAACCTCACTTTTGTAGCTGATAAAGAGGAACAGCGAGGTTTCGTTTCTTTACAAACGGTGTCGTGTTGGCCGTGTGTTATCGACCAAATTATTGGTATTTGAAAAATAAGAAAATGTGACGCTAGGAAGATTAGTTTATTCTCATAGACTCTATTTACAAGAGTATTCCCTACTTATACGTATACCTTGATATAGTTTGATAAAAGATATAATGCCCAATATATGATACACCGGTAGTTTTGTAATCACAACCAATTATACATAGCTTCCAAAACAGGATTAGCCATTTCTTAAAACCAATTTCATTACGGAGCTGAATTGATTTATTACTGTTAAATCCAACGTAAAGAGTACACTGATCGCTTACTATTCAGTTAAGCTACATCGTCCCCAAATTGATGGAAACACAATAGCACAACACCATGATTTTAGTCCCGACCTCTGGACATGGCTAACTTCATGAGCGCTGCAGTAGCCTCATAAGGGTGGAAGGGGAATCTTTGGGCAGGAAGTGATTTAATAAGTATATGCATATACTCCTTTGCTGATTATGCCACACGTAACTTCATTGAATCTGTCTTAATTACCAATATTAAAAACTTCAATTTGTCCCCTGGCAATTTTAAAGTCCATTAACCAAATAATTGAGAGAATTGACAAAACACGAAAACAGAAAAAAATAGTTGTTCATGACACCAGGTCAGCCCCAGCCGCCTGATCCCCTTAATCACTCTCACTACAAGAGTCACGACCAAGCATAGCAGAGTGTTTGGCCTAGAAGGATTGATGTTGTCAGATAAAATTGTATAAACAACTACTGAAGTACAATTTCACCTTCATACTATCATCATATCTACACACACACACACGCACACACACACACACACATAAATATATATATATATATATATATATATATATATATATATATATATATATATATATATATATTATACTTTGTCGCTGTCTTCCGCGTTAGCGAGGTAGCGCAAGGAAACAGACGAAAGAATGGCCCAACCCACCCACATATACATACCTATACATCTCAACGTATGCATATATATATATACACACACAGACATATACATATATACACATGAACATAATTCATACTGTCTGCCCTTATTCATTTCCGTCGCCACCCCGCCACGCATGAAATGGAAACCCCCTCCCCCCGCATATGCGCGAGGTAGCGCTAGGAAAAGACGATAAAGGCCACATTTGTTCACACTCAGTCTCTATCTGTCATGTATAATGCACCGAAACCACAGCTCCCTTTACACATCCAGACCCCTCAAAACTTTCCATGATTTACCCCAGACGCTTCACATGCCCTGGTTCAGTCCATTTGGACAGCACGTCGACTCTAAATTCCTTGCACACCTTTCACCCTCCTGCATGTTCAGGCCCCTGTCACTCAAAAATTTTTTCACTCCATCCTTCCACCTCCAATTTGGTCACCCACTTCTCATTCCCTCCACCTCTGACACATATATCCTCTTTGTCAATCTTTCCCCACTCATTCTCTCCATGTGACCAAACCATTTCAATACACCTACACTCTCGACCACACTTTTTATTACCAAACATCTCTCTCACCCTTTCATTACTTACTCGATCAAACCACCTCATACCACATTTTGTCTTCAAACATCTCATTTCCAACACATCCACCCTCCTCTGCACAACCCTATCTATAGGCCACGCTTCGCTACCATATAACATTGTTCGAACCACTGTTCCTTCAAACATACCCATTTTTGCTCTCCGAGATAATGTGCTCGTCTTCCACACATTTTTTCAACGCTTCCAGAACTTTCGCCCCCTCCCCCACCCTGTGACTCATTTCCGCTTCCATGGTTCCATCCGCTGCCAAATCCACTCCCAGATATCTAAAACACTTCACTTCCTCCAGTTTTTCTCCATTCAAACTTACCTCCCAGTTGACTTGCCCCTCAACCCCACTGTACCTAATAACCTTGCTCTTATTCACATTTACTCTCAGCTTTTTTCTTTCACACACTTTACCAAACTCAGTCACCAGATTCTGCAGCTTCTCACCCGAATCAGCCACCAGCGCTGTATCATCAGCGAACAACAACTGACACACTTCCCAAGCCCTCTCATCCACAACAGACTGCATACTTGCCCCACTCTCCAAAACCCTTGCATTCACCTCCCTAACAACCCCATCCATAAACAAATTGAACAAGAATGGAGACATCACGCACCCCTGTCGCAAACCGACATTCACTGGGAACCAATCACTTTCCTCTCTTCCTACTCGTATACATGCCTTACATCCTTGATAAAAACTTTTCACTGCCTCTGGCAACTTACTTCCCACACCATATATTCTTAAAACCTTCCACAGAGCATCTTTATCAACTCTATCATATGCCTTCTCCAGATCCATAAATGCTACATACAAATCCATTTGTTTTTCTAAGTATTTCTCACATACATTCTTCAAAGCAAACGCCTGATCCACACATCCTCTACTACTTCTGAAACCACAATGCTCTTCCCCAATCTGATGCTCTGTACAAGCCTTCACCCTCTCAATCAATACCCTACCATATAATTTACCAGGAATACTCAACAAACTTATACCTCTGTAATTTGAATACTCACTCTTATCCCCTTTGCCTTTGTACAGTGGCACTATGCTTGCATTCCGCCAATCCTCAGCTTCACCATGAACCATACATACACTGAATATCCTCATCAATCAATCAACAACACATTCACCCCCCCTTTTTTAATAAATTCCACTGCAATACCATCCAAACCCGCCGCCTTGCCGGTTTTCAGCTCTCGCAAAGCTTTCACTACCTCTTTTCTGTTTATCCAATCATTCTCCCTGACCCTCTCACTTCGCACACCACCTCGACCAAAACACCCTATATCTGCCACTCTATCATCAAACACATTCAACAAACCCTCAAAATACTCACTCCATCTCCTCACATCACCACTACTTGTTATCACCTCCCCATTAGTCCCCTTCACTGAAGTTCCCATTTGTTCCCTTGTCTTACGCACTTTATTTACCACCTTCCAAAACATCTTTTTATTCTCCCTAAAATTTAATGATACTCTCTCACCCCAACTCTCATTTGCCCTCTTTTTCACCTCTTGCACCTTTCTCTTGACTTCCTGCCTCTTTCTTTTATACATCTCCCAGTCATTTGCATTATTTCCGGCAAAAATCGTCTAAATGCCCCTCTTTTCTCTTTCATTAATGATCTTACTTCTTCATCCCACCACTCACTACCTTTTCTAATCTGCCCACCTCCCACGCTTCTCATGCCACAAGCATCTTTTACGCAAGCCATCACTGCTTCCCTCAATACGTCCCATTCCTCTGCCACTCCCCTTACGTCCTTTGTTCTCACCTTTTTCCATTCTGTACTCAGTCACTCCTGGTACTTCCTCACACAGGTCTCCTTCCCAAGGTCACTTCCTCTCACCACTCTCTTCACCCCAACATTCTCTCTTCTTTTCTGAAAACCTCTACAAATCTTCACCTTCGCCTCCACAAGATAATGATCAGACATCCCTCCAGTTGCACCTCTCAGCACATTAACATCCAAAAGTCTCTCTTTCGCGCGCCTATCAATTAACACGTAATCCAATAACGCTCTCTGGCCATCTCTCCTACTTACATACGTATACTTATGTATGTCTCTCTTTTTAAACCAGGCATTCCCAATCAGTAGTCCTTTTTCAGCACATAAATCTACAAGCTCTTCACCATTTCCATTTACAACACTGAACACCCCATGTACACCAATTATTCTCTCAACTGCCACATTACTCACCTTTGCATTCAAATCACCCATCACTCTAACCTGGTCTCTTGCATCAAAACTACTAACACACTCAGCTGCTCCCAAAACAATTGCCTCTCATGATCTCTCTTCTTATGCCCAGGTGCATATGCACCAATAATCACCCATTTCTCTCCATCCACTTTCAGTTTTACCCATATCAATCTAGAGTTTCCTTTCTTACACTCTATCACATACTCCCACCACTCCTGTTTCAGGAGTAGTGCTACTCCTTCCCTTGCTCTAGTCCTCTCACTAACCCCTGACTTTACTCCCAAGACATTCCCAAACCACTCTTCCCCTTTACCCTTAAGCTTCGTTTCACTCAGAGCCAAAACATCCAGGTTCCTTTCCTCAAACACTACCTATCTCTCCTTTTTTCTCATCTTGGTTACATCCACACACATTTAGACACCCCAATCTGAGCCTCTGAGGAGGATGAGCACTCCCCGCGTGACTCCTGTTTCCCCTTTTAGAAAGTTAAAATACAAGGAGGGGAGGGTTTCAAGCCCCCAGCTGCCGTCCCCTTTTGTCGCCTTCTACGACACGAATATATATATATATATATATATATATATATATATATATATATATATATATATATATATATATATATACATATATATATATATATATATATATATATATATATATATATATATATTTTTTTTTTTTTTTTTTTTTTTTTGTCGCTGTCTCCCGGGTTTGCGAGGTAGCGCAAGGAAACAGACGAAAGAAATGGCCCCACCCCCCCCCCCCCCCATACACATGTATATACATACGTCCACACACGCAAATATACATACCTACACAGCTTTCCATGGTTTACCCCAGACGCTTCACATGCCTTGATTCAATCCACTGACAGCACGTCAACCCCGGTATACCACGTCGCTCCAATTCACTCTATTCCTTGCCCTCCTTTCACCCTCCTGCATGTTCAGGCCCCGATCACACAAAATCTTTTTCACTCCATCTTTCCACCTCCAATTTGGTCTCCCTCTTCTCCTCGTTCCCTCCACCTCCGACACATATATCCTCTTGGTCAATCTTTCCTCACTCATTCTCTCCATGTGCCCAAACCATTTCAAAACACCCTCTTCTGCTCTCTCAACCACGCTCTTTTTATTTCCACACATCTCTCTTACCCTTACATTACTTACTCGATCAAACCACCTCACACCACACATTGTCCTCAAACATCTCATTTCCAGCACATCCATCCTCCTGCGCACAACTCTATCCATAGCCCACGCCTCGCAACCATACAACATTGTTGGAACCACTATTCCTTCAAACATACCCATTTTTGCTTTCCGAGATAATGTTCTCGACTTCCACACATTCTTCAAGGCTCCCAGAATCTTCGCCCCCTCCCCCACCCTATGATCCACTTCCGCTTCCATGGTTCCATCCGCTGCCAGATCCACTCCCAGATATCTAAAACACTTCACTTCCTCCAGTTTTTCTCCATTCAAACTCACCTCCCAATTGACTTGACCCTCAACCCTACTGTACCTAATAACCTTGCTCTTATTCACATTTACTCTTAACTTTCTTCTTCCACACACTTTACCAAACTCAGTCACCAGCTTCTGCAGTTTCTCACATGAATCAGCCACCAGCGCTGTATCATCAGCGAACAACAACTGACTCACTTCCCAAGCTCTCTCATCCCCAACAGACTTCATACTTGCCCCTCTTTCCATAACTCTTGCATTCACCTCCCTAACAACCCCATCCATAAACAAATTAAACACCCATGGAGACATCACACACCCCTGCCGCAAACCTACATTCACTGAGAACCAATCACTTTCCTCTCTTCCTACACGTACACATGCCTTACATCCTCGATAAAAACTTTTCACTGCTTCTAACAACTTGCCTCCCACACCATATATTCTTAATACCTTCCACAGAGCATCTCTATCAGCTCTATCATATGCCTTCTCCAGATCCATAAATGCTACATACAAATCCATTTGCTTTTCTAAGTATTTCTCACATACATTCTTCAAAGCAAACACCTGATCCACACATCCTCTACCACTTCTGAAACCACACTGCTCTTCCCCAATCTGATGCTCTGTACATGCCTTCACCCTCTCAATCAATACCCTCCCATATAATTTACCAGGAATACTCAACAAACTTATACGTCTGTAATTTGAGCACTCACTCCTATCCCCTTTGCCTTTGTACAATGGCACTATGCACGCATTCCGCCAAGCCTCAGGCACCTCACCATGAGTCATACATACATTAAATAACCTTACCAACCAGTCAACAATACAGTCACCCCCTTTTTTAATAAATTCCACTGCAATATATATATATATATATATATATATATATATATATATATATATATATATATATATATATATGTTCCTATGAGTCTACGGAGAAAATGAAATGTTGAAGGTTCCGGTCATGGACAAAAGTCCACATCAAGGCTGGGCTTTAATTGAAATATGGAGAGAATTATGAAAAGGAAAAAAGACAAGGGAAAGTATTTACGAATTTTTGAGAAAGTGAAGAACCTGTCTTTTGAAATGTGCCAGGTCATAGTTATTGGGAAAGACATGAAAGGGTAGAGAGTTCTGGCGCTTCGACGTGTAAGCTAAGAAGTAGGTGTCAAAATGGCCCACCCTTGGGTTGTTGATGCCCACACAGTAATCACGTGACGCAGTATTGCGTGGTCTAGCTAGTGAAGGGGACACACAAGCAGCCAGTTCTCGGAAGCAAAAAACAAAGTGATACCTACAGAAGAGGGAAAGTAAACCAACATTGCGGCGTAGGGCAAGGGGTCAAGTGTGGAAGTTATCCTGGGACAGTTTATAAGGATGCAGAGTCAGAACATACTCGCGAGGAGAGTATGATAGATTTAGTTCTAACTACAAATGAGGATTTCGTTAATGATGTCAAAGTTGGAGAAAAATTTGGTATAAGTGATCGCCGATAAATTACTGTTGAGGTCGCTTTCAACACGGCATATGATGTTGGTCAACACAACATTCGCGAGAAAATGCTCCATTTTAAACTTGGAAATTTTTATGATCTTCGCATTGCTCTTGACAGGCGATGATACGATCAATGGAATGGACGAACGTTGCTTGAAAATGTTTACAAAGCCCTCATAGCAGCTTAGGAAACAAACGTGCCAATGCGTAGCAGACGGTGTATTTCTTGAAGGAAACTAAAGCGGTGGAATGGCGAGATGAAAAAAAAAAAAGTGTCTGTTGTCCAAGAAGGTAGATCATAGAATACAACAGCCAACATGCTAAGAGAAAGTTAAGTAAATTTGCGTTGAGAAAGCTAGTGTTATATGATAAAGTATGTCAGTATGAAGCCTCTATTGCTGAAAATAGCAAAAGATACCCTGAGGAGTTTTACGGATATGTTTTAAGCAAGAGAGTCATTACCCAGTCAATAGGTCCATTAATTACGGAAATCGGTGACTTCAATCAAGACAACGAAGCAATGGCAAAAATATTAAATGATTTGTTTGCATCTGTATTTACAATCGAGGACACAACCCTTGATAAGAGAGGGGGAACGTTTTTCAACAAACTGACATAAAAGCCGAAGACATACTTTCTACATAAACGGAATGAAAATGAATAAAACTGCAGGACTGGATAAGTTTTATCCGAGAGCAATGAAAGAGGCGAAAATGAGAGTTAGCCCATGATTGCCTTTTTTTTCAATAACTCACTTATTACGAGAAACGTTCCAGATGAATGAAAGTTTGCCAATTTACACTGATATTCAAGAAAGGTAATAAATCACCGCCCAGAAATTATCTTCCTATTAGCTTTACCTCTGTCGTTGCAAATCTTATGGAAGCCATCATTCGATATAAAATTGTAAACGATTCTCAGTATGGTTTTCGACGAAATCGCTCATATTTGACAAATCTGCTTGATTTCTTTTATCATATAATCAACAAGCATGACAAAAATAAAGCAGTGAATGTTATCTATCTAGATTTTCAAAAATTACTCGCAGAAATTGTCACATAATGGTGTTGTACTCGAAACTGGTTGACTGGCCGTAAACAAAGAGTTATGGTTAATGGCCAAGCCTCAGATTGGTTAGACGTAGCAAGTGGAGTGCTACAAGGATCAGCCTTGGGACCAGTTCTCTTTCACATATGTATCAATGATATTGATAATGGGCTGCATTGCAAGATATCACAATGCGCTGATGATACAAAGCTGGGAAATAAATCTACGTTGAACCTAAACGTCTACAGCTTCAAACTGACCTAGACAAAGTGATGGACTGGGCTTACAAGTAGGATATTAATTTTGATATCGATAATTACAAAGTTTTACATATTGGTGGTAAAAACGAAAAGGCGCTACCTCGCTGACGCGGGAAACAGCGATTGTATATAAAAAAAATAGCAAAAATAAACATATGCTCTCTCTCTCTGGACATATAAAATTTACTCAATGCATTGATCTCCCTCTTCTTTACTTTACTTAACAAATCTTGGGCAAATATACTGGCCTCAAATTGTAACAACATAAGTATTTGAAATAACAGATGTGTACAGATTAACATTATAGATTTACCCAACAACGTTTTATCACGTCTTATCTAAGAGGCCAGCTTGTAAACATTGCACTATCGAATACAATTACTTCCTGTTATTCTATTTGCTCTTACATTTTCTTGTCCTCCATTAATGGTAATGATAGTAAAATATTTACTATTAATTCATTTATCATCTAATTGAAAAAATTCATATTGCAACATACGACAATAAGATTCCTCAAAATAATATAATGTACCCTGTATAATGTAACTTCAAAAGCTGAACAAATATCATTCCTTCAAGAAAACTGAACAAGATATAATGGATAAATGAAACAATTATTGGTTAAGAGGAGGAGATGACAATAACGCTGGGAGGTAGCGTCTTACTGGATGGCAGCATCTTGCCAGTTAGCTGCTTCTGACATTAAAGAGAACGTAGAAAAAGTTATCGTCTATAACTGTCTGTATTTTACACGTGTAATGCATGTGATCATGTTAGTGTGATCAGCGCGTGTGCACTGGGCAGTGTATGCTGGTCTCTCTCTCTCTCTCTCTCTCTCTCTCTCTCTCTCTCTCTCTCTCTCTCTCTCTCTCTCTCTCTCTCTCCCCCCGCAGTCGACTACCCACTTGTTACAAAGGATTATTTTTCTTTAATCCGCCTGTTTCCCTGGCTGGAAGATCGAACACATGGTCCATGTACGTGTTAACTTTCTATAGAGGTGGTCACATTCCCGACTGAGTTAACTTGGAGGTCAGTATGTCAGTGGGCGGGTGTTGGCGTGATGGCAGACCTGCCTGAGGGAGAGAGTCGTTGTTACTGCGAACATAACTGGTCGTTTTTGCTTCATTGATGCATTTCCTTTTTTTTTTTTAAATCTTTCGTAAACATAATAGTGTGAAAGCTTGTGGTGTTGCTTCGTGGTTAATGAAGATGATGGTGGAGGAATGTTGTGAGGGTGAGTAGCGCGCGAGTGTCAACACCAGTACTGTTGCTGGCGACCAATGGCATTTTGACCACTACGCTTCCACTGGCAAGCAAGCACTTGTTCGGCCACATATGTAAGACTCGATATTTGAATCTGGTTCAGTTCCCCGAGGATCATAGTTGAACATTAGTAACAATTGTCCTGAAGCCAGGGTGTCTTGTACCTGAGACCGTTCATGTAAAATGTTCATGTATAAAGTCGTGTAAAATGTTCATGTATAAAGTCGTGTAAAATGTTCATGTATAAAGTCGTGTAAAATGTTCATGTATAAAGTCGTGTAAAATGTTCATGTATAAAGTCATGTCCAAACCCCCCCCCCCGCGCATCAAGGCAGGAGGAGTCGTGTGGGATGGTCACCTGCCACACCAGTATTTATAACACAAACAGGTTCAGTAATCAACTCGTTCCATTATCTATTAAAAAGAAATGTAATAAAGGTGTATGTTTGATATACATTTACTCTTTTATTTATGTTTTGTGTGTGTGTGTGTGTGTGTGTGTGTGTGTGTGTGTGTATGTGTTGACCAATATCCTAGCGTTGTGTACACGGGACAATTAGTTCACTTCTTGTAGTAATGACTTCATGCGACATGCAGTATCATGAAAAATGAAAAATGTAGAGATGGTGACCTCGCCAGCCACTAGTACCTGCTGGACCAACCTAACAGGAACTGATGTTCGGATCCTGTGACATTTAAGTTTATCTGTAGCTGCTCGATTTTGAGCGAAAGATGGAGTTATGATCCAAAAAGTTTATTACATGTTTCAAAATGTATGAGAAGAACACATGAGTGGTCCATAATGTAATATTATGCGTTTTGGGTTTCACAAAATCCCTGCATTAGTTGAAAAAGGTTCTGTGGTTGGTTCTGGATCATCATGAGTGATATCGTTATCTGCATCATCACACCTGACCAGGGCCTCTGAGAGGAATTTTATCAAGAGGTACAAAGTTTCTTTCGGGTCCCCTAACCTTCTCCGTTAGTCATCTTGCTTTAATCCTCTGCAGTTTTATGTCATGAGCTGTAAGGCCAAAATGAGTACGCAAGATGAGAGGTGTGGAATGAAGCGCTTTGTTGATTTTCTAAATTTTCTGAGATGCCAGGGGAGGTCCTGGGCCCGTGTAGGAGGCCCACCCTGCACCCGACTCCCAGAGGCCCAGCGTGAAGTGGAATTAAACATGTGCTAATTTCTCGTGATGATGTAGTGTTTCTCATGAGACAAAATTCATCAACATACATTTTTCACATGTTAAAGGTGACAGTTGTTGTACCTTGGTGACGATATAACGATCATGACAGATAATATGTTTTCAGACCTAATCACAGACTTCGACTGTTAAACGACGAGTTGCTTTTTAGGTTAAGTTCACAAAGAAATTTAAACATGCGGAAAGAGAAAATTCTTATCCACAAGAACAGTTTTCATACTACCTAAAAGGGATTGAGGAAATATCTCTTTATAGTATAAAAGAAGAGATGAGGGACTGTTTCATGATAATTTTAACTTTAGTTTTTATCGACAAGTTTACTTGATTTACGATTTCTCTCACGTTTCTTTTGTGCTGACTGGCCATTATTGTTCAACTGGTTAAAGTAAGTCGGAACGCCTAAACTCGACAAAGTTCGTTAAGACCCTAAAAAGTTAGATGATATATCATGGTGATGATGATATCATACCTTGCTTACACCACGAACTTATGGTTGCGAAATAAATATACCTTGCTTACACCACGAACTTATGGTTGCGAAATACGACCGGTTCTTCCTCACAGTAAGACAAGGAGTATGAGGTTAAAAAAAAGGGGCCTTCATGAAGCGTTCACAGATTTTAAAGGTTAAGTCCTTGAACCACATGCTTCTGTTCACATTCTTTCATGTATATTGTTCTGAAGGTCAATTGATTATGATCATTATTATTACTCGTAGATGTAGTATAGTCGTGGTATCATTCAGGACATAAACAAATGGCAGAGTGATTTTGACGTCTCAGATTTCGTGCTTATTTTCTGGAAAGGGATTCGTGAAAACGCTCTAAATAATAGGCTAGTGTCACTAGTAATCAAGGTCTGTACACCGTTAGAAAAGACACCAAAGAAGGAAATTTGTTAGTAAAGGATGAAGCAAGAGTGAGAACTAACATAGGTGCAGAGGGAAGAACCAAGTATTACATTGATCACTGCTCTTGGGGAAAAATTAATAACAGATTGAAGTGGAAACCTTCCCTGGTGCATTGTTGAAGATGTTCACTATTTGTTGATGAATCTCAATACTGCCGTGATGTACATGGATTGAGATGTTAATGAATCAAAAAGAAATACAGCATATTGTACTAAATGAGAGACAACATATATTACTAGATAAAAAAGAAATACAGCATATATTACTAAATTAAGAAGAAATACAGAATATATTAATAAAGAAGAAATACAGAATATATTACTAAAAAAAGAAATACAGAATATATTACTAATAAAGAAGAAATACAGCATATATTACTAAATAAAGAAGAAATACAGCATATATTACTAAAAGGAAAAATACAGAATATATTACTAAATAAAGAAGAAATACAGTATCTATTACTAAATAAAGAAGAAATTCAGCATATATTACTAAATAAAGAAGAAATACAGTATATTACTAAATAAAGAAATACAGCATATATTACTCATTAGAACGTAGATCAAGTTTCATGACACCCGCTGAGAAGCATAGGCCTGGTGAAGGTGGCATGGCGGTAGTTTACGCGAGATAATGTGACCTGAGCTACCGTGAGAGGATGACAGCCACAGATATGCTGACCTGAGAAGAGAGACAGAAAAGGGCAGACATGAAGACAATTATTTTCTCTGGATTTCATGATGTCGAGTGGGAGCAGTTCTTTGAAATACAGAGCACCCGAGCAACCAATGGACACCAGAGAATGAAGAAAATATTATTGTGGTACAATGATGGTGAACCAACGTAACAAGTGCCATGAAGACATGGTGAATAAGGAAACGTAAAATGTTCTCTCGTAGCAAAGCAGATGAGGTTGTGTTCCGCGGGAATACAGTCCAATTCTCGGGCACACACACACACACACACACGTGCCATACATATCTACTATTAAAACGCATGAAAACAATGTCTGCCATGGGAGGGAGGAGTCAATGACGTGTGAAATTTAGCAGATGGTTGGGAGTAACCTGGCAACAGCCGAGTATGAAGGTACGGTCAAACCCCACTAGGACGCGGTAATGATACTGCTCTCGTAAATTTATGTGTGTTTACTTGATTTGCACATATTATGAGTCAGTATCTTGGAAATTTGTTGAATAATTGAAAATAAAATTAAATCAAATTATTGTATTCTACATTGCGTTTGTAAATAGATTTTCATTGACTTGATTAATTAAAAGTATTCTTATTTAGTTTTGATTACATTTGTGATGAATGTTATGTAATTAAAGCCATTATGTGATTCACAATAATTTCATTTCCATGCACAATTTCCTTTAATGAAAATATCAGTTGAATTGCGTTACAGCAGTGCAATAGGTTCTCGATGTAGGTTAGTATGGCTTGAAATTGTAGGACACGAGAAATTGAAAAAAAGAATAGAAATGATACTGATAATTCTGCAAATATTTTTTTTCCTGCACAAACCTAGTTTACTTAAGTGAATGGGTCACTTCTTAAAACTGCTCTGATTCTCGGAATTTGCGGATTCAGTTTACATGACTGTTTCTCTGTGATCATAGTGCTCTTCAGGATAAAACTTCATGTCTTTTCTATATATATATGGGAATACGCGACAAGTCATCCTTTTGTGTTTCGTATCATCTAGAAATAGGAAGTAAAATGCGTAGTGTAAACTTGGGAGGCCAACACGTAGTTGTTTTGGTTGAGGAGTATCTGGCATCCAACCGGGTACAGTGGAGGCCAGGAGGACCTGCTCGGCTGAGTTGCCAACTTTGTGCTTTTGGTGCTTTATTTTTTTTTTTTTTTTTATAGAGATTATCGCCTAAATTTTGTATTTAGCGCCTCAGCGCGTTTTTCGGCGCCTTTTCTGTATTTAGCACCAAACTTAGCGTTATTTCAATATGAGGAAATTCAAACACTCATTATAATATGTTAATGTGATTTAAGAAACTGAATCGAAACCTGTTAAAATGAGGAAAAAATACAAATGTTGCACATTATTCATTTTCATCGAAATGAACATGTTCGAAAATTTTTAGCAGTTTTCAGTTCGGGTGTTTTCCACGGGCTCCTCCTCCTCAAGTTCCTCGTTCATTTCATAAGCCATTACCTTTAACGAACACGAGAATGAGTAAGAAATATACTCAACATTTTAAGGCAGAGTGGTTGAAAGGCCCCAATATGAAAGTGGTTAAGAAAAGTAGAGGGGAATGACACAAAATGTCTTTGCAAGTACTGCCATTGTCCATCGTCTGCAAAAGTTAGTGACAATGAAACACAGCGAAACAGCTAAACACAGGAAAGCTGAAGAACCATTCCGTACTCAAAGGCAAATCACAGTTCCGTTTGAAAAAGTGAGTGACGCACTGGAGACTGAAGGAAATCTATCACTATTCATTGCAAAATACTGTTCATTACGTGTTGTTCATGATCTCAATGAGCTGTACAAAGCGCGATTTGCAGACTGTAAAGGATGCAAGATTTCCAAGATAAAATGGTCCAGTGTAGTGCAGTTGTGTGCAGTGTAATCATATAAACAAGGACATGAAAAGTGATGTAGACAGTCAGAAGTTTAACCTTATAATTGATGAGAGTAATGACATTACGGTAGCGAAACTATTGGGTATCGCTGTCTGGTTGTATTCTGAAAGTAAGAAGATTTTAATGACTTTCTTGGTCCTTGTTGAGCTGAGTGACTGTAATGCTAATGGGATATGCGATGCCATCAACAAGTCCCAGAAAAATAATGGGTTGGAGTTACAAAACCTTGATGCAATTGATACCGACATTGCTTCTGTGATGAAAGGTGTTAACAGTGGATGTACACCGTGGCGACAGACTGCCACGGTGTACAAGGATAAGTTAGGTTTGTGTTCGAACCATATTCTGTCCGCCCAACTCAGCCTCTATAACTATGCTATCATTATTCTGACCTAGTACCTTTCTCTTACTTTCATACACATTTTCGAATAACCAACTCTTATTGCACTATACACACGCACCTAAAATAACTAACACCGGGGTAGCCAGCAGTGCAAATGGCCAATGATTGGCAATTATAAGAACAAAACAGAAGTTCCTCATCTGATCCTGATCAAGTGTGTGTGTCATTCTCTACAGCTAACTGTCTCATACTGCAGCAGTGTTCCCTAGGAACCTGGCTTTTATGATTAGGGAGACCTATAATTGGTTCTCCCACTCTGCCATGGTCAAGCTCCATTGAAATTGATAGTACTAAGCCAGACTCGGTGACACAGTTGAATCATCAAATGTCAGAATAATGCAGCAGTGGGATGAACTTAAGACTCCGTACATGAGGTTGCGAGTTTGAAAAGATATCACTAAATTTCCTAGTGAAAAGGATATTCGAGAAGATACATACAGTTTGTAGTGGAGTTGGTGAAACAGCTTCGTCAACGTTTGCCAGACAATGTCCAGGTGTTACAGTCAGTGCCATCACTGAGTACAAGTGAATGCCTACAACCCATAAAACCTGGAGTACTGGAATTAGCAAAGAGGTTTGCTGATAAAATTCTCACACACCGAGTTTCAGTGGAGGAAGCTTCTTGTCGAAGCAGAACACTGGCACCCTAGCACTCTGGGCTGAAATAGTCTCATCCAGGGATGCAACAGAGAAAATCACTTCAGTAACCTCACTGAGTTGGCTTTGACTGTGTTGACATTGCCTCACTCCAACGCTGATGTAGAAATTAGCTTTAGTCATATGAACATTGTGAAGCCAAAGCTTCGAAATAGACTATCAAAAGCTTGTATGCAATACTAACCATCAAGTATGGACTAAGAAGAAATGGAAACTGCTGTTATGATTATGAACTGCCTAAGGAAGTACTGAAAAACATAGGGTTGTGACAGCACATGAGTATCACAACCACAACCAGGGCCCTCAGATTACCACAACCCCAGGACACCTGAGGACGAAGAGATTGTGGACTGGGAGTTAGCATATCTGGAATATTAGTGAGTGTTGGTGTTGAAGCAGTCAGTCGTACCTGTTAGTAATAATTCAAAGAGCAGAAATAGTTTGAAGAGCATTTTTCCACCGTCATTTTGATAAGTCTAGCGCTTTTTTTTTTTTTTTTTAAGCTTTTCGGGATTGAATCTAGCGCCATGTGAAGTTTGAGTTGGCAACTCTTGGGTCCGCTGGCTGTGCTGGCTACTTACAGGAGTCCAGCCGCCAAGGTTGACACTCGCTGAACCTCACCTGCCGGAGCGACTCCACACACTCTTACGTCTCCACTAACACTTGAAGGTATTAACCAAACGTGAATTAGAACGTATTTTGTTTTGAAGCATAACAGCAGTTGCTATAAATTATTCTTTCTTGCCTGTCACAAAGGGTAGTGTAATTAAATGATAAATTGGAGCTCAACACATGATGTATGTTGAACATAAACCTGTTGGTGGTGTTCACATGTTTCAGTACTCGTCATGACTGTTGTTAAGATATTCAGTGTGTTCATATAGTTCAGTATATACGTATTAGTTGAAAGAGGATTTGAGGGATTTAGTCTGGAAGGAACCGATATATGTGCTTTGATGTTTACAATATTAATTTTACCGTCAAACTGTTTTGTTGAAAACAGAAAAGAAGAGTGAATGTTGGGGTGAAGAAGGTGGTGAGAGTAAGTGAGCTTGGGAAGGAGACCTGTGTGAAGAAGTATCAGGAGAGACTGTGTACAGAATGGAAAAAGGTGAGAACAATGGAAGTAAGGGGAGTGGGGGAGGAATGGGATGTATTTAGGGAATCAGTGATGGATTGCGCAAAAGATGCTTGTGGCATGAGAAGAGTGGGAGGTGGGCTGTTTAGAAAGGGTAGTGAGTGGTGGGATGAAGAAGTAAGAGTATTAGTGAAAGAGAAGAGAGAGGCATTTGGACGATTTTTGCAGGGAAAAAATGCAATTGAGTGGGAGAAGTATAAAAGAAAGAGACAGGAGGTCAAGAGAAAGGTGCAAGAGGTGAAAAAAAGGGCAAATGAGAGTTGGGGTGAGAGACTATCAGTAAATTTTAGGGAGAATAAAAAGATGTTCTGGAAGGAGGTAAATAGGGTGCGTAAGACAAGGGAGCAAATGGGAACTTCAGTGAAGGGCGTAAATGGGGAGGTGATAACAAGTAGTGGTGATGTGAGAAGGAGATGGAATGAGTATTTTGAAGGTTTGTTGAATGTGTCTGATGACAGAGTGGCAGATATAGGGTGTTTGGGTCGAGGTGGTGTGCAAAGTGAGAGGGTTAGGGAGAATGATTTGGTAAACAGAGAAGAGGTAGTAAAAGCTTTGCGGAAGATGAAAGCCGGCAAGGCAGCAGGTTTGGATGGTATTGCAGTGGAATTTATTAAAAAAGGGGGTGACTGTATTGTTGACTGGTTGGTAAGGTTATTTAATGTATGTATGACTCATGGTGAGGTGCCTGAGGATTGGCGGAATGTGTGCATAGTGCCATTGTACAAAGGCAAAGGGGATAAGAGTGAGTGCTCAAATTACAGAGGTATAAGTTTGTTGAGTATTCCTGGTAAATTATATGGCAGGGTATTGATTGAGAGGGTGAAGGCATGTACAGAGCATCAGATTGGGGAAGAGCAGTGTGGTTTCAGAAGTGGTAGAGGATGTGTGGATCAGGTGTTTGCTTTGAAGAATATATGTGAGAAATACTTAGAAAAGCAAATGGATTTGTATGTAGCATTTATGGATCTGGAGAAGGCATATGATAGAGTTGATAGAGATGCTCTGTGGAAGGTATTAAGAATATATGGTGTGGGAGGCAAGTTGTTAGAAGCAGTGAAAAGTTTTTATCGAGGATGTAAGGCATGTGTACGTGTAGGAAGAGAGGAAAGTGATTGGTTCTCAGTGAATGTAGGTTTGCGGCAGGGGTGTGTGATGTCTCCATGGTTGTTTAATTTGTTTATGGATGGGGTTGTTAGGGAGGTAAATGCAAGAGTCTTGGAAAGAGGGGCAAGTATGAAGTCTGTTGGGGATGAGAGAGCTTGGGAAGTGAGTCAGTTGTTGTTCGCTGATGATACAGCGCTGGTGGCGGATTCATGTGAGGAACTGCAGAAGCTGGTGACGGAGTTTGGTAAAGTGTGTGGAAGAAGAAAGTTAAGAGTAAATGTGAATAAGAGCAAGGTTATTAGGTACAGTAGGGTTGAGGGTCAAGTCAATTGGGAGGTGAGTTTGAATGGTGAAAAACTGGAGGAAGTGAAGTGTTTTAGATATCTAGGAGTGGATCTGTCAGCGGATGGAACCATGGAAGCGGAAGTGGATCATAGGGTGGGGGAGGGGGCGAAAATTTTGGGAGCCTTGAAAATGTGTGGAAGTCGAGAACATTATCCCGGAAAGCAAAAATGGGTATGTTTGAAGGAATAGTAGTTCCAACAATGTTGTATGGTTGCGAGGCGTGGGCTATGGATAGAGTTGTGCGCAGGAGGATGGATGTGCTGGAAATGAGATGTTTGAGGACAATGTGTGGTGTGAGGTGGTTTGATCGAGTAAGTAACGTAAGGGTAAGAGAGATGTGTGGAAATAAAAAGAGCGTGGTTGAGAGAGCAGAAGAGGGTGTTTTGAAATGGTTTGGGCACATGGAGAGAATGAGTGAGGAAAGATTGACCAAGAGGATATATGTGTCGGAGGTGGAGGGAACGAGGAGAAGAGGGAGACCAAATTGGAGGTGGAAAGATGGAGTGAAAAGGATTTTGTGTGATCGGGGCCTGAACATGCAGGAGGGTGAAAGGAGGGCAAGGAATAGAGTGAATTGGAGCGATGTGGTATACAGGGGTTGACGTGCTGTCAGTGGATTGAATCAAGGCATGTGAAGCGTCTGGGGTAAACCATGGAAAGCTGTGTAGGTATGTATATTTCCGTGTGTGGACGTGTGTATGTACATGTGTATGGGGGGGGGGGGTTGGGCCATTTCTTTCGTCTGTTTCCTTGCGCTACCTCGCAAACGCGGGAGACAGCGACAAAGCATAAAAAAAAAAAAAAAATTTATTTTTGGTGTGTGAAGTTCATAGTACAAATTTTTATTCACTTTATACTTTCGTAATGAGTCAATAAATAAATGTATTAAAACTGTATAGGCTTTTTTTTTTTTTTTTTTATACCGCCTGCCATGTGCAGCCTGGCTGAAATGTGTGTGTAGCCTTCATGTTATAGTTTCAGTATAATTAAATGTTAACAAAGATGGAGGTCAGTGGAGTGCGGAATAAGTAAAGGTGAAGAAAACTTTACAAAGGAAACCGTGAGAGTCGCTACACACGCTCAGTTATTAACGTACTCAGAGCCGTGCGGGTCTCAATTGTTCTGTTAAACGTGAAAGTTGGGATGAAAAATATCAGCTCAGTCTCAATTGTACAGGATTAAATGTTGGCCTTTGCAGTCGACTGTGCTATTAATTTTCTATCCACACGTTACGTTTTAACTATGGGGTTTTGGCCTGCACGGTTGAAACTGAGCGTGTATAGCTGCCCTGAGAGCAGTAATAAGATTTCCGGAGGGTGAAAATCTTGAGGGTATGGCGAAAATTAGGTCAAATGTGTTAGTCGTTGAGTGGATAAGCAAAGTTTGTCAGCATGGAAAAATGATTGTGTACCTGAAGACGGAGTGAAGATGGTGATTGTTCCATTGTATAAAGTGAGTGTTTAAGCAACAGAACAATGGGCGCAACCTCCTCTCCTGTTTTATATTAAAAAAAGAAAAAAAAATCAGTGATATTTGTGATATGTTATCATGTCGTCTGCACACCATGGCAGACATTATAGGTATGGTTCGGTCTATCGTCATCGATCGATCACACAAGGCTTAACCTACCTTGCTCACGATTGGAAAACCTTATATCAAACATGCATTTATCCACATGTTCTCATGCATGTAAAGGAACAGAGTAACATGAACCACGCAATTCTAGCATGGATCAGGCCTGAGTTATTTCACTTATGAAAAGGTTTAACATTTAATGTAATCTGTTACAGTATATATAATTGGCTGAGAATCTCTGTGATGTACATTTGCTTAAGAATCATAGTTATACGGGATATATGCCTAAGAATGTTGACCATTCAGGATATATGCCTAAGAATGTTGACCATCCGCGATATATGCCTAAGAATGTTGACCATCCAGGATATATGCCTGAGAATGTTGACCATCCACGATATATGCCTGAGAATGTTGACCATCCAGGATATATGCCTGAGAATGTTGACCATCTACGATATATGCCTGAGAATGTTGACCATCCACGATATATGCCTGAGAATGTTGACCATCCAGGATATATGCCTGAGAATGTTGACCATCTACGATATATGCCTGAGAATGTTGACCATCCAGGATATATGCCTAAGAATGTTGACCATCCGCGATATATGCCTGAGAATGTTGACCATCCACGATATATGCCTGAGAATGTTGACCATCTACGATATATGCCTGAGAATGTTGACCATCCACGATATTTGCCTGAGAATGTTGACCATCTACGATATATGCCTGAGAATGTTGACCATCCAGGATATATGCCTGAGAATGTTGACCATCCACGATATATGCCTGAGAATGTTGACCATCTACGATATATGCCTGAGAATGTTGACCATCCACGATATATGCTTGAGAATGTTGACCATCCAGGATATATGCCTGAGAATGTTGACCATCCAGGATATATGCCTGAGAATGTTGACCATCCACGATATATGCCTGAGAATGTTGACCATCCAGGATATATGCCTGAGAATGTTGACCATCCAGGATATATGCCTGAGAATGTTGACCATCCGCGATATATGCCTGAGAATGTTGACCATCCAGGATATATGCCTGAGAATGTTGACCATCTACGATATATGCCTGAGAATGTTGACCATCCAGGATATATGCCTGAGAATGTTGACCATCTACGATATATGCCTGAGAATGTTGACCATCCAGGATATATGCTTGAGAATGTTGACCATCCACGATATATGCCTGAGAATGTTGACCATCCACGATATATGCCTGAGAATGTTGACCATCCACGATGTTTGCCTGAGAATGTTGACCATCCACGATATATGCTTGAGAATGTTGACCATCCAGGATATATGCCTGAGAATGTTGACCATCCACGATATATGCCTGAGAATGTTGACCATCCAGGATATATGCCTGAGAATGTTGACCATCCAGGATATATGCCTGAGAATGTTGACCATCCACGATATATGCCTGAAAATGTTGACCATCCACGATATATGCTTGAGAATGTTGACCATCCAGGATATATGCCTGAGAATGTTGACCATCTACGATATATGCCTGAAAATGTTGACCATCCAGGATATATGCCTGAGAATGTTGACCATCCACGATATATGCCTGAGAATGTTGACCATCCAGGATATATGCCTGAGAATGTTGACCATCCAGGATATATGCCTGAGAATGTTGACCATCCACGATATATGCCTGAGAATGTTGACCATCCACGATATATGCTTGAGAATGTTGACCATCCAGGATATATGCCTGAGAATGTTGACCATCTACGATATATGCCTGAGAATGTTGACCATCCAGGATATATGCCTGAGAATGTTGACCATCCAGGATATATGCCTGAGAATGTTGACCATCTACGATATATGCCTGAAAATGTTGACCATCCAGGATATATGCCTGAGAATCATTGTGATACGGTGTATATGGCTGATGATCATGGTAATTTGGTATATATGACTGCAATCGTGTTGATACGGTATATATATACCTGGAAATCATTATGATACGGTTAATATTCTTAGGAATCATGGTGATCTCGTACAAATGGCTGAGAATCATGATGATAAAGTATATATGCTTGAGATTTGTACTCATAAGGCATATTGGCTGAGAAACATGGTACAGTGTATATCCCAAGAATCGTGGTGATTCGGTACGTATGACTTGAGAATCATGGTGATACGGTGTATACTGCCGAGGATCATGGTGATACGGTGTATACAGCCGAGAATCATGGTGATACGATGTATACAGCAGAGAATCATGGGGATACGGTGTATACAGCAGAGAATCATGGGGTTACGGTGTATACGGCAGAGAATCATGGTGATACGGTGTATACTGTCGAGAATCATGGTGATACGATGTATACAGCCGAGAATCTTGGGGATACTGTTTATACGGCAGAGAATCATGGTGATACGGTGTATACAGCCGAGAATCATGGTGATACTGTGTATACGGCAGAGAATCATGGGGATACGGTGTATACAGCAGAGAATCATGGAGATACGGTGTATACGGTAGAGAATCATGGGGATACGGTGTATACAGCAGAGAATCATGGGGATACGGTGTATACGGCAGAGAATCATGGACATACGGTGTATACGGCAGAGAATCATGGGGATACGGTGTATATGCTTGATACGGTATTTATGGGAGAGAATCATGGTGATGCGGTATATATGCCGAGGAATCATTGTGATACGGTATGTACGGGTGAGAATCATGGGGATACGGTATATGTGCATATGAATTATGGTGCTATAGAATATATAACTGAAGTGGTGATGCCTGATAATGAGGATGATATGGCATATATATATCTAGAAAGCATGCTGACTCAGTACATATGCCTGTGAATTGGGTACTGTGTATGCCTGAGAACCATGATATGATCTATATTGTTAAAAATCATGGTTTTACGGTATACATGGGTGAGAATCATTGTGGTACGATATATATATGCCTTAGAATCAGGGTGATATGGTATATATGGCTTAAAATCATGATACGGTATATATATGATAATCATGTTGACACGATGTATATGCTTGGATGATGACACGGTATATATGCCTGAAAATCATGGCGGTGCAGTAAATATGCCCAGGTATCATGATTATACAGTATATATGTCTGATAATCACACTAATACGTTTGGTATGGCTAAGATTCATGGTGATACATTATATATGCCTGAGATTCATGATGATACATTATATATGCCTGAGATTCATGGTGATACATTATGTATGAATTGAATATTGCTGTGTTGTAACATTACCCTACAAGGCAGAAGCGAGATTGGAGAATTACGTGTTGAGAAAGTGTCACAACCCATGGTAATGTGGGACAGCAAGCGAATCATTAGGAACGGCTAAAACATCTAAGGCTATGTATACTCGCTAGACGCAGACAGTACAGGTATATCATCATCATCATCTAAACCTGGGAAATCCTATAAGGTTACGTTCGCAAATTACATGCGGAAATAACGTTGTATTGGCACGACACTCATGGAAGACTTGGTCAAATACTACCTCTAAAATCCAGAGGTGCGGTATGCACAGAGAGAACATCTTAAACATCCGGGGCTCACTGAGACTCCTCACCACCTTGCCAGCAGCAACACCGTGGGATGCTCAGTAGGGACGTTGAGGAGTGCAGTGGCACAGCTGTCAGTTCCGCTGTGTGATCCAGGCATCAAATCCTTCATTACATGTAATGTGACCAGTTGATATGTTAAGGGCAGAGAGTTTTACACTCTTGTTGCCCCGTCTCAACCTTGTGTACTTAAGGACCATATCTTTATTCCTATGTGTAAACACACACACACACACACACACACACACACACACACACACACACACACACACACACACACACATCAGCCTAAGCCAGGAACCCATTTATCGACCAGCCCCGAAGGGAGAATGAACTTCTGCATTGGTTGTAGGCCCACTGCCGCATCCAGGATTCGAACCCAGACAGTCCCGTGGTGCATCACGGTCAGCGACTTGGACTACTGCCACGCTTAGTGAAAACCAAGAAACTTCTGTTTTAACATGGAAGCTGAAGATTAACCACAACACACTGGGCGCTGGATGATGTTACCGAGGAGTGGACGATGTGGCTCTATGCACTTAACCCCCCACCCCCCCCCCCCTCTTTTTTTTTTTTAATTGAAATACAGAGAAGCTATCGAAAGGGAAAAGAGGTGAAGGGAAAGTATGTACAAATTTTGGAGAAGGTGATGAACCTATCTTTTAAACTGTGCCGTCATGTTTATAGGGAAAGACATGAGAGGGTAGTGAGTTGTAAACCTTCGAGGTGTAGGAAAGAAACAGTTACCCAGACGACCCATACTTGAGTTAAAGATGGCCACACAGTAATCATGTGACGCAGCAGCTTGCCCAGTACTGCGTGCGTGGTCTAGCTAATGGTAGGGACACACATGCAGCCAGATCTCAGGAGCAAGAACCAGAGTAATACTTATAGTAAAGGGGAAGTAAACCAGCATTGCGGTATAGGGTAAATGGGTCAAGTTCTTACGTTACCCTGGGAGTTTACAAGTCGGACCGCTTTCGACTCGACTCTGCCGAGTGAGAATACAGAACCATCCGAGGTGGGAGAGCAGTGCTCCACACAAGGATGGATCAGTCCTTTGTATGAATACAGCAAGTGTTGGGAAGGAAATACAATGACATCTGAACCGGACATCCAGTCTCTTAGAGGCAGATTTAGTTATTTCCGAAATGTGGGATTCCCAAGAAGGAGTGGATCTTACAGTAATACCAAATGTGTACATTAAGTCAAGAGGTGGAATTAATGAACCGTCAAAGAAGAGAGGAAGTTTGTGAAGAGTTTTCGACAGAGAGATGGGTAGAGACTGGGTCTTGGAGGCATTACACTTAACCAGATTTCGTCTACCCCCCTGACATATCATGTCCAAGTCTGAGTTTATTGAGGAAGTTGTGTGGAGATGAGATGTAGATCGAAAGTCAGAAGAAGGAGCACAAATAAAGGATGTGGAGGAATGCAGTGTTGAGTCGTGAGTGG
>NC_092229.1:17457893-17545393 GCF_036320965.1 Panulirus ornatus
AAGAGTGAGGAGAATTGCATCGCCTTACAATGAGACTTAACCAGACGCCAGAGTTGATCTGACACATGGTTGATGATATGTATCCGGAGTGAGTGTGATGAGGCTGGGGCACGGTGAACGAAGGCCTCGGCCGCTACCATTATTATCGAGCAGGAAATAAACTTCAGGATCCCGTGTGTCTGTGTGTGTGTGTGTGTGTGTGTGTGTGTGTGTGTGTGTGTCGTCCCTAACCTTGGTCTGTGTCCCACTTGTAAGTGAATCGTTCATAGAGACGAACTGTCCACTGGGAAATATTAGAATAATTTTCCAGTATATTGATAGGGATATGATGAGTAGGCTCTTCATGTCGTACATAAAACCAAAAGTAAAATATGTTGCTCAAGTTCGGTCACCACATCTAAAGAAGAAGCACAAGAGCAAATAGAGAAGGTCCAGATGAGGGCATCAAAGAATGTTACTAGATTTAAGACAGCGGAGTTACAGGGGAAGGCTAGAAGCTTTAAATTTGTTTACCTTCGAAGAGAGAAGAGTAAGGGTGACCTGATGACAGCCGTTAACCTTTGAAACATATCGATGACGTGGACAGTGAACAACAGTTCCTCGAGAGTTGTGGCAACAGAGGAAGCTGAGCGCGTCACGTGAAAGCAAAACATTCGTAGAAAAAAAAGATGTAAAGAAATACCTTCATAGTTTGAGCGGTGGACGAATGGAAGAAGGTGAACAGTAAGAGGCGACAATTGACGTAGATTTAAGTCGATGTTTGAGAATGTTCACGAGACGTGGCCCCATGAGTGTAAAACACCCTCCCCTCACACCACACCACAGGTAGGTAGTTACACTGACCTTCCATCACCAGACCATTGCTGTATGAGGTGACTCGTGTATTATTGTTCTTCGTTATGGCTTTCAGCTGAGGCATATAACGTGGTGAGAGATGTGGCTGCAGCTGTTACCATGGCTGATGGTGTGGTGCTGTGCACGAGCTCAAGCTGCCTCCTGTCCAAAGCTGGAGTTAAAGAAAGATTTCTCACTTGATAAGGTAAGGTGCGCAAGTCATATATATTACAATCACGACTTTTCATGATGCTATGGTGTGCCCGGGTAGTGCAGAACTGCAGCATTCAGCTACACTTGCATGAACTGAAATATATTTAGTATGTCATTAATGAATTGTTTCTTATTCAGTATATGGGAGTATGGTATGAGATCCAGGCGCAGGAGAGCATATTCCAGAGGGTCAAGTCGTGTTTGTCCAGCGACTACCAGCGTGAAGGTGAGGTTATTAAGGTCACATCTCAAGGGCTAGATTCCTCTGGTAAGCCAGCGGAAACACGCTCCACCTTGCGGGTCGTACAACCGGACAACCCAGCTCATATGGTCACCGATTTTGTTATGGGAAGTAAGTCCTTATCTCAGTCAGCTACGGTCACCCACATCTCCTCAATGCTGCAGCTCATATGATCACGTATTGGTACTGTACGGGGAGGAAGGTTTGCACTCTTGGGGCCCCATCTCTTGAACATTCTCTACTCTCATACTTCTTAAATTTATGTGAGCTCTCTGCAAATACCATGTCCTTAGTCATCTTATTCCATATATCCATCACAGTTATACTATAAGAATAATTCTTTTCGTCTTTTCTTAGATTTTTTTTTTTTTTTATTTGCCTTATTTCATGTTATGTCCTTTGGTGGCTTTGTTCCAACATCTCCCGATGATATTTTCACTATTACGTTATCGATCTGTTCAGAAACATGTGATCAGGTCGTCCCTCACTCTTCACCCTTCCAAGTTGGGCAAATTGAAATATTCTAGCATTTTCCTGTAGCTCCTCTCTTAATTCTGGTACCATTTTTGTTGCCCTCTTCCGGACCTTCTCTGTTAGCTGTTTGTGGTTCTGTAGGTGTGGTGACGAAACATGAGAAGCCTTTCTAGTTTTCGCCTTATGTTAGATGTGAACAACTTGTTGATTATCTTACCGTATACTTTTTTTTTGCGTTGAAGGCTTCAGACAAGGACAAAAGTCCACATCAAGGTCGGGCTTTAATTGAAATAGAGGTTAATGAAAGGAAAAAAAGAGACAAGGAGGGGCATTTAAGAATGATGGAGGAAGTGAAAAAAAACTGTCTAGGAATGTGACATATCATAGTAACTGGGCAAAACATGAGAGGTGTAGAGTTCCAAGGCCTCAAGGTGTAGGGAAGGAAACAGTTATCAACAAACCCCGACTTCGAGTTGCCAATAGCCACACAGAAACCATAAGACGCACCAGCTCGCCGAGTATTGCGTGGTCTAGCTAGTGGTGGGGGGTACACAAGCAGCCACATCTAGGGGACAAGAACCAAAAAAATTGCTTATAGAAGAGGCAAAGTGAACCATCATTGCGGCGTAGGGCAAAAGGTTCAAGTTTCGAAGCAAACCCGGGAGGGTTTAGTGGTCAGACAGCTTTCGACTCAATTCTGTAAGTGAGGATGCAGAGCTAGAACCACCCCAGATATGAGAGCAATACTTCATACATGATGGATCAGTCCCCTGTATAAACGGAGCAACTTGTATAAACGGAGCAACTGTTCGCAAGAAACGGAATTTCGACATCTGAACAGGACCCCCAGTTTTTTGTAGGCAGACTTATCTGTTTCCGCAATGTGGAGTTTCCTATAGCGAATGTTACAGTAACACCACATATATTCATTGAGCCAAGAGGTAGAATTCGCTCTGATCACCAGTATGGCTTCCATAAGGTGAGATCCACTATTGATATTCTTACCTTTCCTTCTAATGTCTGGTCATCATCCCTGAAAGATTTTGCGGAATCCTGTATAGTTACCCTTGACATATCCAAAGCTTATGACAGAGTGTGGCATTGAGGTCTTATCTATAAGCTCCTGTCTTTTGGCTTCCCTCCCTCACTTTGCTCCCTCATATCTAGCTTTCCTTTCTGGCCGATATATCTCTGGTTGTTGATGGATCAACCTCTCCTCCTTTCTCCATCAGTAGCGGTGCCCCTCAAGGTTCTGACCTGTTTCCTACACTTTTTCTCCTTTCTATCAACGAATTAATTTCTACAAACAACCAAATACACTCATACACTGACGACCAAATTCTGCAGTCCTCCACATCCTTCAATTCTCCTAGTCTTTCATTCGATCTACATCTTGTCTCAACACAGCTTTCTCAATAAACTCAGACTTGGACAGGATATCTCAGTGGGGTCTACGAAATCTGTTTAAGTTTAATGCTTCCAAGATGCAGTTTCTATCAGTCTCTTCATCGAATATTCCTCACAACTTTCCACTCACCTTTGACGTTTTTGTAATTCCACCTCTTGACTCTGTGAATATGCTTGGTATTACTGTAACATCCACTATATCTTGGAAATTCCAGAGTATGGAAATAGCTAAGTTTGCTTCAGAAAAAAATGGAAGTCCTATATATAGATGTTGAAATTTCTTTCTTCCGGACAGTTGCTCCGTTTATACAAAGGATTGATTCGGCCTTGTATGGAGCACTGCTCTCATATCTGGGGTGCTTCTAGCTCTGCATCCTTGCCAGAGTGAGTCGAAAGCGGTCAAACTTATAAACTCTCCCAGGTAACTTCAAAGCCTGACCCGCTTGCTCTACGCAGCAGTATTGATTCACTTTCCGTCTTTTATAGGTATTACTTTGGACTTTGCTCCTGAGAGCAGGCTGCCTGTGTGCCCCCGCCGCTAGCTAGACCACGCAATACTCGGCAAGCTGCTGCGTCACATGATTACTGTGTGGCCTTTAGCACCTCAAATATGGGCTGTTTTGATAACTTTCTTTCCTACACCCCGAGAGTATAGAACAATCTACCCCTCTCATGTCTTCCCCTATAACTATGACCTAGCACAGTTTAAAAGATAGGTTCATCATTTTCTCCAAAATTTGTAAATACTTCCATTTGTCTCTTTCTCTTTCATTATTAACCTCTCTATGTTTCAATGCCGTGGACTTTTGTCCGAGACTGGAGTCTCCAACGTAAAAGAAAGAAAATAGTGTGTATAAGAAAAATTTAAAAAATACAGGTACAGCAGAAACTAGTGTGTTTAATTCTACAAGTCCAACAGCGCGTGTTGGGGCTTTCTAGTGTTACTGACTGTAACCGGTCCACCAGGTTCTCATCCTTTCACAACCCAGCACTCCCTTTGAGGAAACATTGATGCCTGATGTCCCCTCGCCCCATAGATGGTCAAATATATTTTACAAGAATCACAGACATTAAGAAAATTGCAGTACATAAAGGATGATCTTAGCTGATACCTGTATTCATTGAGGTTATATATGCTATTGTGATTTTTTTAATATTGGAATACTTTCATAACATTATATAATTACGGTGAAGTAGAAATAAAGTACAGGGACTTTGGATGGAAAGCTGATATGCGTTTCTTACGGAAATATTTAATGTTTTGCTATTAGTTGTATATTCGTAATAAAACACACTGAAATCTAAGTGCCTCCATAGGGTTTATTCCCCCATCAATTTAAAAAACGCCTACTAAGAGGAGGAGAGGATTACCGCTTTGGTTGGGAACTTCTGAACTAGATTTTATTTGGTACAGACCCAGAAAACTTGTTCTGGATTTGTGTTTTAAAGGTACACATCACTTTTTTTTTTTTAGTTTATTGTAAATGTAGTAACATATTCTAGGTTTACTTGGCATTACACAGTATTTGTTCTGTGCTTTACGTTATTGAATGTACAGTCGCACGTTCTTTTTTTTTCTTTTTTTTTTAAAAAACATTCTGGGTTTGATTTATAGTACCAGTACACCACATTTATCTCATTGAATGAAACGTACAATACCACATTTTCTAGGTTTATCCATTAGTACAAATACAATGCACAAAGTGTGAGTTTATTGCCTATTACAAGCAGACTACATTTTTGTTTTATCTTCTACCATACTTAAGTATAGACAAGATATAATATGGGTTATCTTCCTCTGAATAAACCTGTGGAATTCTTGACTTCTTTGTGTTTCTTCCTCCTTGAGTCTTTCCAGATGAAAAGAATTCAACAAACGCCTTCACTCAAAATAAGCCCTACTGAATTCATATCTCTTGACATAATTTTGCTTTTCCTGTGAGATGGCCTTGAATAGGCTCTTATGTTCGTCATGTTGGCTGATGAAAAAAATGGTATATCGCATGCACACAATACGCTCTTCCTTTATTTTTATAAGTACACGGCGTCTTTCATGTTTTTCAGACCTTACTCTTCTTTATTGTTCAGATTCACGAAAAGTGTGATGGGGAAGGTATAGACTGTAGCTGAGAATACGAGATATTCACTGGACTGTAAATAGTTGGCGAAGGATGAGTTACTGAGACAGTGTAGAGGACCGCCTTGGTTACAACAGTTTTGGTATACCAGTGAGTGACAGGTGTGGGTCATGATGAAGTATGCTATATCTACGTTTCCAGCAGGCAGGAAGCTCAATTTATTTATTTTTTTTTTTTTGGCTCAAATAGGTTCACCGGCTTTGTAGCATGCATCCCAGTGATACACGAATCTGCGTTCCCCGTTTTTTTTTTATTATTTATTTTTTTTTCACTTTGTGGTTGTGTTAAGGAGTGTAGAGTAATATATTTGTAGCTCAGGTGCTACAGCTAGACCATTATGATATGGCTTGATTATTGCAAGTGTAGCTGAACGTACTATGGGTTCTAAAAGTCTAAAAGTATAATGACGTAACACGTCTTATGAATTATATGCATGAATACAAGTAGGTCAACTTATATTATGGGTCTGTTTGGAGTTTGCCTCATTTATATGTACTGCGCCATGTGTTCTGTCCTTATATGTTATTTATATAAATATGTAGAGCACCATTGGTCTCTCCTTGTATGTTGTTTACGTATACTGATTCATGTGTTCTGCATTATATGTTATTCTGATGTACAGATATATTGCTATTACTGCAACAAATGATCCAGGCACGTCAGTTGATGCTGGTAAATTAGCACATGTTCTTGCATTAACGCGGAAGGAAGGTGCTAATAGGGAGGGATATGTGGAGGGAAGGTGTTAGGAGGAAAGCTAATGAAGAGGGATAGGTGATAGGACATGGGATGTAGGAGTACATGGGATGACAGGAAAAAGGAAACCTGATGGTCCATGAAGCGATTATGTGATATTTGCATAGATTGTGGCAGAAACGTGATAGTAAAGCAGAGGGCACCTCCCCACCCACCTCTTTATCCAGCTCACCTGCTGGTGGGAAAAAAGACAAGTAGTCATCATGTAGTGTGTACGAAATTAACTGGCCTGGAAATTTTGTGGGGAAGTGTTAGGAAAAAGTTCATCAACCTGAAATAAGGTGATCAACAGGGGTTGGATTCTGATTAGGAAAACAATTTAGTGACATTTAAGCAGGATTATTTACTGATAGCATGCCCCACTGAAGTATCTCTACCCTTGATCTGAAGATATTTTTTTCTTGCATTTACTACATTTGGAGGTAGTTCATTTCATTGCTCAGCCATTCTACAACTGAAGACTTTTTGCCCACATTGCATTACATTTTCTTTATCTTCATACTTTTATATGTGATTACTAAGTCTTTCTCTAAGGTGAAGAAAGTTGTTTATGTCGTTGAAATTATTCAGTATTTTGAAAATTTGATGTAGGTCTTCTTATCCCTGGGATGGGAAAGAATTCTACCTATTCTACCTCAGTATTGCCTGCGTGTCATAGGTGATTAAGGGAGTGGAAGGCCATTGCTGGAAACCTCCAGTTCTTTGTCTTTCAATTTCTAAAAGATGAAACAGGAGCCGAACAGGGAGTGCTTATCATCCTTGAAGGCTCGGACTAGGATGTCAAAATGTGTGTGGATGTAATGAAGATGAGAAGGAAAGAGAGATAAGTAGTATGTTTGAGGAAAGAAACCGGGATGTTCTGGCTCTGAGTGAAAAAATCAAGGGTAAAGGGAAAGAATGGTTTGGAAATGTCTTAACAGTTAAGTCATAGATTGGTAAGAGGACAAAAGTTAAGGAAGGAGGAGCACTACCCCTGAAGCTATGGGTGTTATGGGTGTGAAAGAGTGTTAGGAAATGAATACTGGACTGGTGATGAAGAGATAGATCATGGTGCGCAAATGTTTTGGAAGCAGCTGAGTGAGTTGTGTCAGTATTTTTTTTTGTAAGAGACTGGGTGTTAGTGTTGGGTAATTTGACTATGGAAGTGAGTAATGTGGCAATTGAGGATATGATTAGGAGGAATTCAGTGTTATGAATGGAAATGGTGGAGAGCTTGTGGAGTTGTGTGCTGAAAAAGTACTGGTGATTGGGAATATCTGGTTTATAAAGGGGCACACATAAGTACGTATATGTATTTGTTGGAAAGATGGTCAGTGGGCATTATTGGATTACATATTAATTGTGTGAGGAAGTACCAGGAGAGACTGAGTACAGAATGGAAAAAGGTGAGAATAATGGAGGTAAGGGGAGTGGGGGAGGAATGGGATGTATTTAGGGAATCAGTGATGGAGTGCGCAAAAGATGCTTGTGGCATGAGAAGCGTGGGAGGTGGGTTGATTACAAAGGGTAGTGAGTAGTGGGATGAAGAAGTAAGATTATTAGTGAAAGAGAAGAGAGAGGCATTTGGATGATTTTTGCAGGGAAAAAATGCAATTGAGTGGGAGATGTATAAAAGAAAGAGACAGGAGGTCAAGAGAAAGGTGCAAGAGGTGAAAAAGAGGGCAAATGAGAGTTGGGGTGAGAGAGTATCATTAGATTTTAGGGAGACTAAAAAGATGTTCTGGAAGGAGGTAAATAAAGTGCGTAAGACAAGGGAGCAAATGGGAACTTCAGTGAAGGGCGCTAATGGGGAGGTGATAACAAGTAGTGGTGATGTGAGAAGGAGATGGAGTGAGTATTTTGAAGGTTTGTTGAATGTGTTTGATGATAGTGTGGCAGATATAGGGTGTTTTGGTCGAGGTGGTGTGCAAAGTGAGAGGGTTAGGGAAAATGATTTGGTAAACAGAGAAGAGGTAGTAAAAGCTTTGCGGAAGATGAAAGCCGGCAAGGCAGCAGGTTTGGATGGTATTGCAGTGGAATTTATTAAAAAAGGGGGTGACTGTATTGTTGACTGGTTGGTACGGTTATTTAATGTATGTATGACTCATGGTGAGGTGCCTGAGGATTGGCGGAATGCGTGCATAGTGCCATTGTACAAAGGCAAAGGGGATAAGAGTGAGTGCTCAAATTACAGAGGTATAAGTTTGTTGAGTATTCCTGGTAAATTATATGGGAGGGTATTGATTGAGAGGGTGAAGGCATGTACAGAGCATCAGATTGGGGAAGAGCAGTGTGGTTTCAGAAGTGGTAGAGGATGTGTGGATCAGGTGTTTGCTTTGAAGAATGTATGTGAGAAATACTTAGAAAAGCAAATGGATTTGTATGTAGCATTTATGGATCTGGAGAAGGCATATGATAGAGTTGATAGAGATGCTCTGTGGAAGGTATTAAGAATATATGGTGTGGGAGGCAAGTTGTTAGAAGCAGTGAAAAGTTTTTATCGAGGATGTAAGGCATGTGTACGTGTAGGAAGAGAGGAAAGTGATTGGTTCTCAGTGAATGTAGGTTTGCGGCAGGGGTGTGTGATGTCTCCATGGATGTTTAATTTGTTTATGGTTGGGGTTGTTAGGGAGGTGAATGCAAAAGTTTTGGAAAGAGGGGTAAGTATGAAGTCTGTTGTGGATGAGAGAGCTTGGGAAGTGAGTCAGTTGTTGTTCGCTGATGATACAGCGCTGGTGGCTGATTCATGTGAGAAACTGCAGAAGCTGGTGACTGAGTTTGGTAAAGTGTGTGAAAGAAGAAAGTTAAGAGTAAATGTGAATAAGAGCAAGGTTATTAGGTACAGTAGGGTTGAGGGTCAAGTCAGTTGGGAGGTAAGTTTGAATGGAGAAAAACTGGAGGAAGTAAAGTGTTTTAGATATCTGGGAGTGGCTCTGGCAGCGAATGTCCCCATGGAATCGGAAGTGAATCATAGGGTGGGGGAGGGGCGAAAATCCTGGGAGCCTTGAAGAATGTGTGGAAGTCGAGAACATTATCTCGGAAAGCAAAATTGGGTATGTTTGAAGGAATAGTGGTTCCAACAATGTTGTATGGTTGCGAGGCGTGGGCTATGGATAGAGTTGTGCGCAGGAGGGTGGATGTGCTGGAAATGAGATGTTTGAGGACAATGTGTGGTGTGAGGTGGTTTGATCGAGTAAGTAATGTAAGGGTAAGAGAGATGTGTGGAAATAAAAAGAGCGTGGTTGAAAGAGCAGAAGAGGGTGTTTTGAAATGGTTTGGGCACATGGAGAGAATGAGTGAGGAAAGATTGACCAAGAGGATATATGTGTCGGAGGTGGAGGGAACGAGGAGAAGTGGGAGACCAAATTGGAGGTGGAAAGATGGAGTGAAAAAGATTTTGAGTGATCGGGGCCTGAACATGCATGAGGGTGAAAGGCGTGCAAGGAATAGAGTGAATTGGACCGATGTGGTATACCGGGGTTGACGTGCTGTCAGTGGATTGCATCAGGGCATGTGAAGCATCTGGGGTAAACCATGGAAAGTTGTGTGGGGCCTGGATGTGGAAAAGGAGCTGTGGTTTCGGGCATTATTGCATGACAGCTAGAGACTGAGTGTGAACGAATGGGGCCTTTGTTGTCTTTTCTTAGCGCTACCTCACACACATGAGGGGGGGGGGTGGTATTCCATGTGTGGCGAGGTGGCGATGGGAATGAATAAAGGCAGACAGTGTGAATTGTGTGTATGGGTATATATGTATGTGTCTGTGTGTGTATATATATGTGTACATTGAGATGTATAGGTATGTATATTTGCGTGTGTGGACGTGTATGTATATACATGTGTATGGAGGTGGGTTGGGCCATTTCTTTCGTCTGTTTCCTTGCGCTACCTCGCAAACGCGGGAGACGGCAGGTGGTGTAATGTCTGCTCATTTTCTGGTAGAGGTGGGGGTTGAAGATTTGAAGAGATTTTTGGAAAAGAGGAAACAGTATTAGGGAGAAGAGAGTGTTAAGAATAAGTGAGCTTGGAAAAGAGACTTATGTGAAGGAATACTGGGAGAAATTGATTGTAAAATAGCAAAAGGTGAGAGTAAATTAAGCAAGGACATGTGAAGTAATACTAGGAGAAATTTATTGTAAAATAGCAAAAGGCGAGAGTAAATGAAGCAAGGAGAGTGAGTGAAGAATAGAAAGTATTCAGGGAAGTAGTGCTGGCATTTGCAAGAGATCTATATGGCTTGCGAAAGCTGGGATTTGTTCAGATTAGAAAGGATAGTGAGTGGTGAGGTAAAGAAGTAAAATTGCTTGTGAAAGAGAAAAGAGAGGCATTTGGGTGGTACATACAAGGATGGAGTGCAAATGATTGGCGGATGTATAAGAGAAAGCAGTAGGAGGTTAAGAGGAAGATGCAGGGGTTGAAAAAGAGGGTAAATGAGAGTTGGGTTGAGCTAGTACCAGTAAACTTTAGGAAGAATAAGATGTTTTAGGCAGAGATTAATAATGTGTAATAAACAAGAGACAAATAGGAACATCAATGAGGGGGTAGAACAGGAAGTGGTATCAGATAGAAGTGAGAATTTAGGTGGACTGTTGCATATGTTTGGTGATAAGGTGGCAGATGTAGGGTGTTGGTCAGGGTGCTATGCAAAGTGAGAGTCATGGAGAGTGTTATCGTGAAGTAAGAAGTGGTGGTGAAAGCCTTGCATAAGATGAAATATGGCAAGGTGTCAGGAGTGGATGGTATTGCAGTGGAATTCATTAAGAAAGGGGGTTGACCATGTCATTGACTGGTTGGTTAGCATTTTCAGTTTATGTATGGATTATGGTAAAGTGCTTAATTATTGGTGAAATGTATGCACAGTGCCACTTTATAAACACTAGAGGAGTAGAGGTGATTGTTCAAACTGCAGAGGTATAAGTTTTTAAGAGTACCTGGTAAGTTGCATGGGAAAGTATTGATTGAGAGTCTTTTACGGAGTAAAGGTGAAGGCATGCACTGAGTATCAAATTAGGGATGCGCAGAGTGGTTTCAAAAGTGGTAGAGGATGTTTTGATCATTTTTTATGTCTTAAAGAATGTGTTTGAGAAATACTCAGAGAAGCAGATGAATTACTAATACTTAGAGAAACAAATAAATTTGCAGGTGGCGTATATGGATCTGGAGAAACATAAGGTAGGGTTGATAGAGATTCCATTTGGAAGGTCTTAAGAGTATATGGTGTTGGATGAATGTTTGCTAGAAGCAGTGAGAAATTTTTATCCTGTAAAGCATGTGTATGAGTAGGGAGAGGGGGGAGAGCATTGCTCCAAGCAAAGGGTGGTCTTGGCAAGGGTGTGTGATGTCACCATGGTTTTGATTTGTTTATGGATTGGATGGTGAGGGAGGTAAATGCGAATGTCTTGGAAGGAGGGCTGAGTATGCAGTCTGAAGGGGATGAGTAGGCCTGGGAAGTAAGCCTTTTGTTGTTTGCTGATGATACAGCACTGGTGGCAGATTCAAATCAGAAACAGCAAAAATTGGCGACTTACTAAGGAAGTGTGTGTGCGAAAGGAGGAAGTTGAGAGTAAATGTGAATAAAAGCAAGGTTATTAGGTTTAGCAGGGTTGAGGTACAAGTTATTTGGGGTGTGATTTTGAATAGAGAGGAATTGGAGGAAATGAAGTGTTTTAGATTCCTTGGAGTGGATATGGCAGTGAATAGAATCATTCCACTCACTGCCATGTCCTCTTCAAATGATGAATTATAGGTACTAAGGAGTAGATGTGGCAATGCTTGGAACCATGGGATTTGAAGCTTGTCAGAGGATAGGAGAAGTATCGGAGGTCTTTAGGTGCTTTAAGGAGTGTGTGAAAGGGAAGATTAATATTTTTGGGGGGCATGGTATACAGATTCTAACACTTTTGTTTAGATATGACATGACAGACATGATAGCTAGAGAATGGAAGCAAGCAAATGCGGTCTTCCTCAACTGTTCCTGGCTTTACCTCGCTAACACAGGGAACAGTAGTCACATTTGAAAAATAAAAGTCTTCTCAGAATCTGTCCTTTTTAGAGAGAATAATTTTGTTTTTAAATCTTTTCTCTTGAGCTTATTTCTCTGGGATTAGTTTGGATGCTTTTCTTTGAACTTTGTTTAGTTTTTCTTCTCATTTGATTAGGATTGGTGACCAGACTTGTGTACTGCATTCTTTGTCTGGTAATTCAATTTTTGAGTCATGAAATCGTAGCACCTGCTGACTTTGTTGTCATTGTTTCCCATATTTTGAGTCATTATTGATAATCACTCCAAGGTCTTTTTTGTCTTTTACTTCTGATGATTCACTGGTTAACAAAATTTTAACTTTTTTTGTCCCATAAATAAAACAGGTGGACCTTATAGTACTTTTTATGCTGAATTTGAATCTGTTTTTAGATTTTTTCTATCAGGCATGGATTTTAGGTGAAAGAGCAGTTAAATTTTACAATATGTATATATTACTCATTCATAAATAAGGCTGGAATTACACTCAAAAACCTACCTGTAAAATGTAGAAGTGTACAATTTTTGGCTATATGTGGTCTCAGGAACATTTCTCCTCAGTGTCCAGCAGTAATCTGCCAACATAGAGGGGCTTCACTTTCCTTGGTACTGCTTTTCCATGTCCAAAATATCTTGGTGAATTCTTTTGCCATGCTCATCACTGACTGCCCCAAGATTTTCTGGGAAAAAGTCTAAGTGCAAGTTCCAAAAGTGAATTTTTAGACTCCTATTGCACCCAGAGCTTTATATGAAATCAATAGATCTTTTACAACATCACAGTATTTTCCTGATCTTGATTCCCGAAAAAACTTTGCAAGCTCTCTTAAATGACAGCCATGCAGTTTTTCAACTTTATTTAGCTCTTCATCAAACTTTTCATCTTGTGGCAGTTCCCTCTGTGGTCCTACAAAAATACCCTCCTTGATTTCTGGATCACTGATTCTTGGGAATTTATTCCTCAAATATGTGAATCCTTGGCCAGTTTTATCCATACCTTTGATGAAGTTCTTCATCAACCCAAGCTTAATGTGCAAAGGAGGCAGATAGATTTTCTCAGGATCAACAAGAGGAGGATTTATGACATTCTTCCTCTGTGGAGTCAGTGATGTTCGTTATGGCCAGACTTCCTCCACATAATGACTTTTCTTGTCCCAGCTGCCCCACTCACAGAGGAAACAGAAGTTTGTGTAACCAAGTTGCATTTCGAGCAAAAGTGCCACAACCTTTAGGTCACCATGTGCACTCCACGTAAAGTCACCATACTTAAAAGTCGCCTTACTTAATTTTTTCCAAAAGAAGCTTCCTGTTATCATACGATTCCTTCACATTAGCTGCACAACCCAGAGGAACAGAGTGGAACTTATTTCTGTTGTGGAGTAGAATCTCTTTCAAGCTTACTTTTGATGAGTCAATAAACAAGTGCCACTCGTCTGTGTCATATTCTTGTCCAAGTGCCTCCATAGCAGAAAAACATCATTGTAAAGCACCAGACCATCTTCAAGGGAGAAAAATTCTCTGAAAATGACATGGCAGTCACAGTAAAAGCAAACTTTTGTTTCATTCTGGAGAAGGTTCCAGCCCTTTAACCTGGAACCCGAAAGTTCAGCTTGCTTCATAGACAAATTTAAATTGCGGGTGAGATCATTAAGAACTCCTTGACTCAGCAAATGTGGTTCACTTGAAGAACAACTTGCTTCAAAGGTTGGACCCATATTATCCTCTACTTGGCCTACTTTCTCATCACCAGACTCATCGTCTCACGGTGTCATGTTTCTTAGAGGCTCTAGCACACGTAATTCCTGATAGTGGGGTAGATTATGATGTTTAACAGTATGCTTGGATTTTGATGTTATATCATTTATATTTGTCAGGCAGAAGTAGCAATCCAAAGCATGATCTTTGGGTTCTCTTCAAACTATAGGAATGGCAAAAGGCATACAGCATGATCCTTCTGCCCATGCTGTGAGAAGCCTGACACGTGACGCAACAAATATGGGGGCCCAACTTTTATCCTGGTCACCCACTTTACAACCAAAGTAATGCTCATAGCACTTTTTAATGGGTGTAAATGAACATTTTTGTGATATGAATGCCAATTTACCGGAGATGTAGCAGAAAGAATTCGGACTGTTTACACAGTTTCTCGGCATTATAATGGTGGATGGGGTTTCAGCACATTTGAATACACTAAAAGCACAGTCTTTCAACTGAGTGGAAAAGACACTGTTTACACATTTAGTTCTAGCTTGCAACTGACTGGGAACTGCTACTCAGGAGAGGGCACTTGTTTGAATGTCCCAGCATTTCCAGTTGTTTCTGCTGGCCCCTGGTGACATTTATCTTGGCTTGTGCTTTCAAAAAGGAGCTATTGCACTTCACAAACAATGAAAATAGCTGTGTTTGTTAAACTTTTTGTTTCAAATGCTCTGTAGACCATTGGTATATAGAATTGTATGTAATGACATGCAAGTATGCTAGAACAAAAAAAAAGATGGGTGATGGAGAAATTCTGAAAATATATTTGGATTCAGCGTGGAAAAATACATGAGAAATAGATATTTTTTCGTTAGGACATAATTTTGTTGACCACTGTGTGATTGCCTATCAAGCATTTTGTATTTGGGCAGACAGTGAGGGATTGATACTGGAAAAAATGCTTTCTTCCAATAGGTTTTTTTGTCCCCGTTTTTTTTTTATCCAGGTTTCAGTCACTTTTGTGATATTCGACATTTTTGAGAGAGCATTTTAGGTTTATAATATGTGATGATGCAAAAAACATTAAAAGTTTCACTTGTGTGAACATGTCTTAGATATTTGAGGTCAGACCTCTATACTCAGGTTCCCTGTAATACTGCCTGACCTAACAGGTGCAGTTACACTTGACCTATCTGATATCCTACTTTTTTAGTTGATAAGACTGATTCTTGCCTTACACCTGGCGTAAATCTTTCATATGGGTATTAATAGAATACTAAAAGAACTTGACCGGTACAAGGCTGGTGGTCCTGGTGAAATTTCTCCATATGTGCTAAACATATGTAAGATATGTAAGATAAACCTCTTGATTGCTGTTCAAGTTGTTACTTAAAAGAGGAAAGGTACCAAGGGAATGGAAAAGGGCAAATGTCTTACTTTTAAATAAGACAGGAGACTAGGAGCAAGAATTGAACTACAGACTGGTCTTGCTGATGAGCATGTTGTGTAAGGTTCTGGAAATGATTATTAGAAAGTAAATAGATGCATTTCCTTGGAAAAAATTACTCAAGTGAATGACAGCATGGTTTTAGGGAAAGAAGGCCATGTGTGTTTAACCTTGTAGAGTTCTACAATAGAGAGAGCTCAGTCCTAGCAAAAGGGAAGCTGGATGGACTGTTTATATTTGGAGTTCCAGAAACTGTTTGAGCTTGTGCTGCATGGAAGGTTGATTAAGAAGCTGGATATCCAGACAGGAATAAGGGGAAAACTCCTTTGATGAATAGAAGATTATCTTGGTAGGAGGGAACAAAGGACACATATTGGAGGAGCCTTTTCCATATGGGATGAGTTGACCTGTGGAGTGCCACAGGGTTCAGTTCCAGGACCATTATTCTAACATATATGTAAATGACTTTCCTGAAGGTATGAAATCATACGTAAATATGTTTGCAGATGATGCAAAGGTTGTAAGGGAAGTGAAAGTGAGGAGGATTGCATCAGCTTACAAGGGAACTTAAACAGACTCCAGAGTTGGTCTAAAATATGGTTGATGAAATTCGCAAAGCAAATATAATGAGAATGGGTCAGAGCAAAAGATGACTTCAATATGATTGTTATCTATCAGGAAATTTGCTTCAGGATTCTGTGTGCGAGAAGGACTAGGGAGTCAACATCATCCCATACATGTTACCAGAGTCCTGTACTTGGGTAATAGTTAGGGAGAGAAGCTGTGCTGGCAAATATCAAAATAGCCTTCAGTATATGGGTAAGGAAATATTTAGCAAGCTGATAATATTCTACATAAGGCAAAAAATAGAATATTCTCAAGTTTGGTCACTGCAGCTAGAGAAGCACAGAGGGCAAAAAGTGAAGGTCCAAAGAAGGGCAACAAAGATAGCACCAGAATTAAGAGAACAAAGTTACAGGGAAAGACGGGAGACTTTAAATTTACCCACCTTAGAAGAGTGAGGGGTGATCTGATTACAGCTTTTAGTTTTCAAAAGAGATCAATGACATGGATAGTGAACAGTTCTTTTAGAGATGTTGAGATAGAGCAACCTGAGGGCATAAGTAAGAAACTTGTTAAAAAGGATGTGAAGAAATGCTTATGTAGCAGTGTGTTGGATGAATGGAACAGAATAAACTATGAAATGGTTAATGCAGACAACTTACATAAAATTAGAATGTTGTATGATAGTTAAGGATTTCCAAGAGATGGTGACCCACAAGTGTAAAACTCCCTCCCTCTACAGTACACATAGGTAATGGCAAGAAGGGATGTGATTGGACTGAACTCTGAACTTTACCCTTTCATTCTCTTTGCATTCCTGAGACATGTATGAAAAAGCAGTCTTTAACTTCTCTTACCAGTACTTGACTGAAGGAGACTCATTGGTTTCTTTTAGACTGATAATATAGTTTGATTTATCTGATCTTATTTGAAATTTCATGGCATAATGTAAAATTTCAGTTGATCCTCCATTTGACATTGTGGATACAGACTACGTAACCTTCTCCTGTGCTCATTCTTGTGTCAGCATAATGGGGATAAAGACAGAATTTGTCTTTATATATTCAAGGAATCGAACACTGGACACCGTGAATGTTGAACATTGTCATAAAATATTCAAGGTGAGTAGCATTTAGAGTGTTGTTGATACCTCTGCATTAATCAAAATTTTCACACATCTAGAGGGAAAGTCTGTTCAACATATTTGATGAGATCATGAAAGCTATATCTTCCTTTTCATTTTTATTTTCATACCTGATTGCCATTTCCTGCGTATTGTGAGGTAGTGCCAGGAACAGATGAAGTAAGACTGTTCGCTCACATCCATTATCTAGCTGTCATGTGTAATGCACTGAGACAAATAGCTCCCTGTCCACAACCATTCCCCACAAACCTTTCCATGGTTTACCCCCAGCTGCACCTCATACCCTGGTTCAGTCCATTGACTGTATATCGACCCTTGTATACCACATTGTTCCAGTTCACTGTATCTCCTACATGCCTTTCATCCCCCTGCATGTTCAAGCCTTGGTTGCTCGAAATCTCCTCTCCATTCTTCCATTTCTGATTTGGTCTCCCCATTCTTCTTGTTCCCTCTAATTCTAACACATGTATCCTCTTTGCCAACCTCCTCACTCATTCTCTTCTTATGCCCAAACCATTTTAGCACATCCTCTTCAGCTCTCTCAACCACACATTTTATTTCTGCACTTCTCTCATACCATTTTATTACTTATTCAATTAAACTGCACCACATATTGTCCTCAAACATTTCATTGCCACCACACCCATCCTCCTCTGCACATCATCTATAGCCCATGCTTTGCATCAGTATAACTTTGTTGGAACTACTGTACCTTCAGACATATCCATTTTTGTCTTCCCAGTGCTACCAGAACCTTCATCCCCTCACCCACCCTATGACTCACTTCCACTGTGTGCTTCCATTTGCTGCAGTGTCCATTCCCGGATATTTGAAACACTTCACTTCCTCCAGTTTCTCTCATTCACACTCACTCCCCATCTAACCTGTCATTCCAACTTACTAAACCTAATAACCTTACTTTTATTCATATTTACTTTCAACTTTCTCCTTTCATACATTCTTGCATACACAGTCACCAACTTCTGCAGTTTTTCCCTTGAATCTGCCACCAGTGCTGTGTCATCAACAAACAACAACTGGCTCACTTCCCAGGTCCCCTCATTCCTTGCACACTGTGTATTCACCCCTCTCTCCAAGTCTTTTGCATTTACCTCTCTCCACCCCATTCATAAATAAACTGCCATGGTGACATCACACACCCTTGCTACAGGCCAGCCTTTATTTGGAGCCACTCAGTCTCTTCTCGACCTTCTCATACATACACCTTACACCTTTGATGAAAAACTTCCCATTGTTTCTTCCAGTATTCTTCCCACACCATATATTCTTAAAACCTTCCACAAGGCCTCTTTGTCAACCCACTTGTATACTTTCTCCAGATCCATAGATGCCTCATACAAATCCCTTTGTTTCCCTTAAGTATTTCTTACACACACTCTTTATAGCAAAAATCTGATGCACCCATCCTCTTCCTCTTCTGAAACCATACTGTTCCTCTCCAATCTAATGCTCTGTACATAGTTTCACCCTCTCAATCACTACTCTTCCATACAGTTTACCCAGTACATGCATAAAACTCTTACCACTGTGGTTTGACCACTCACCTTCATCCCTCCTGTACTTATACAGTGGCACTGTACATGCTTTCTGGTAATCCTCAGGCACCTCATTATCTTCATACAATGAAGATCCTAACTAACCAGTCAACAACAAAGTCACCCCTATTCTTAAGAAAGTTGTCTGCAGTTCCATCCACTGCAGCCACCATTCCACATTTCATTTTACATAAGGCTTTCATTACTTTTTCTTTCATCACCAAACCACTCTCCTTGACTCTCTCGCTTCACATATCAACCCAGCCCAAACACTATATCTGCCACCTTATCGTCGAACACATTCAATAATCTTTCAAAATACCCTCTATCTCCTTCTCACTTCATAACTGCCCATTACCTTTCCACATTTGCCCCTTCCTTCATCAATGGTCCCATTTGTTCTTCTGTTTTTTGCACATTAGTAATCTTGTGAAACATCTTGTATTCCCTGAAGTTGACTGATACTCTCTTACCCCAACTCTCATTTACCCTCTTTTTCACCCCCTGCACTTTCCTCTTTACCTCCTGCCACTTTCTCTCATACATCTCCCAATCATTTGTATACCTTCCCTTAAGTATTTCCCGCATACCTCTCGTTTCTCTTTCACCAGCAGTTTACTTCATTATCCCACCACTCGCAACTCTTTCTAATTTGCCTACCTCCCACCTTATGCATGCCACATGCATCTTTTACACAAGCCAGCAGTATTTATTTATATATTTATCTACCTATATCTCTGATGCCCATTCCCTCCAGAAACTCCCATTAAGAGGGTGGCCATGTCAGATCTCCACTCATCCCTATCCTTAAATGTCTCCCATATGTACACCATTTCATGCATTCTTTCACTATTTTTGTTCCTCCATTATTCTTCCACTCTGTTTCTCCAAGTCACAGGTGTTCTGCCTTTCACACCAACCCTGTTAATCATGATATCATACACTCTCCTTGTAAACTACCTGCCTTGGATTCTTTCCATGCACCCAAACCACCTCAAAGTTTTGAGTTCACCCACTCTAGTTATCAATGTGTGTGTCTTTATCTCTGATGCCTGTTCCCTCAGGGAACTTCCATCAAGGGGGTGGCCATGGCTAAAAAAATCTCCACTTATCCCTGTTCTTGCATCCCTCCTTCATGTACGACATTTGATTCATTCTTCCACCATTTTTCTCCTTTCAGTACTCATCCACTCTGTTTCCCCATGTCACAGGTGGTCTTCCTCTCATACCAGCCCCTTTCACTGTGTTATCATACACTCTCCTTGTGAACTCCCATTCTAGCATTCTTTTCACATGCCCAAACCACCTAAAAGTATTATCTTTCATCATTCTACCACTCCACAATTCATTCCCTTTGCATTCCCTTCCATACCACATTTTTCATACACCCCCCCTCCTTTCTTTCTTCAAGCCATACCACATGCTCCTCTCAAATATCTTATTTCCACAGCCTAGATTCTTGACCTTTGTGATTCATTCCATGTCCACGTTTCGGTTGCATAGGTCAGGGTTGGGAGGACTATGCTGTCCATTAATCCTCCCTTCACTTCCATGCTTACATTTCTATCCTTCATTATTCTATTAAGGGACCCAATAACTCTTTTACCCTTTACTGCTCTCTTCCTTATCTCTCCTTCCATATCACCAAACTTGCCCAAGACAGGTCATATTCTTCTTCTTCTTATTATTATTATTATTGTTATTATACTTAATCGCTGTCTCCCATGTCAGCGAGGTAGCGCAAGGAAACAGACAAGGAATGGCCCAACCCACCCACATACACATATATATATACATACATGCCCATACACGCACATATACATACATATACATTTCAACGTATACATACATATACATATATACACATGGACATATTCATACTTGCTGCCTTCATCCATTCCCATTGCCACCCCACCACACATGAAATATCATCCCCCCTCCAGTGAGGTAGTGCCAGGAAAATGAAATAGAAGGCCACATTCATTCACACTAAGTCTCTAGCTGTCATGTATTATGCACTGAAACCACAGCTCCCTTTCGACATCCAGGCCCCACAGACCTTTCCATGGTTTACCCCAGACACCTCACATGCCCTAGTTCAATCCACTGACAGCACGTTGACCCCGGTATACCACCTCACTCCAATTCACTCTATTCCTTGCATGCCTTTCACCTTCCTGTATGTTCAGGCCCTGATCACTCAAAATCTTTTTCACTCCATCCTTCCACCTCCAATTTGGTCTCCTGCTTCTCCTTGTTCCCTTCACCTCTGACACATATATCCTCTTTGTCAATCTTTCCTCAATCATTCTCTCCATGTGTCCTAACCACTTCAACACACCCTCTTCTGCTCTCTCAACCACACTCGTTTTATTACCACATATTTCTCTTACCCTTTCTTTACTTACTTGATCAAACCACCTCACTTCACATATTGTCCTCAAACATTTCATTTCCAACACATCCACCCTCCTCCACACAACCCTATGTATATAGCCCATGCTTCACAATCATATAACTTTGTTGGAATCACTTTTCCTTCAAACATACCCATTTTTGCTCTCCGAGATAACGTTCTCGCCTTCCACACATTCTTCAATGCTCCCAGAACCTTCGCCTCCTCCCCCACCCTGTGACTTACTTCCGCTTCCATGGTTCCATCTACTGCTAAGTCCACTCCCAGATATCTAAAACACTTCTTCCAATTTCTTTACATTCAAACTTACCTCCCAATTAATTTGTCCCTACTGAACCTAATAACCTTGCTCTTATTCACATTTGCTTTAAACTTTTTCTTTCACACACTTGACCAAACTCAGTCACCAACTTCTGCAGTTTCTCACCCGAATCGGCCACCAGCGCTGTATCATTAGCTAACAACAACTGACACTTCCCAAGCCCTCTCATCCTGAACAGACTGCATACTTGCCTCTTTCTCCAAAACTCCTGCATTCATCTCCCTAAGCGCCCCATCCATAAACAAATTAAACAACCATGGAGACATCATGCACCCCTGCTGCAAAGTGACATTTACCAGGAACCAATCACTTTCCTCTCTTCCTGCTTGTACACATGCCTTCTCCAGATCCATAAATGCTACATACAAATCCATCTGTTTTTTTAAGTATTTCTTCAAAACAAACACCTGATCCACACATCCTCTACCACTTCTGAAACCACACTGCTATTCTCCAATCTGATGCTCTGTGCATGCCTTGACCATCTCAGTCGGCACCCTCCCATATGATTTCCCAGGAACACTCAACAAACCTATGCCTCTTTAATTTGAACACTCGCCTTTATCCCCTTTGCCTTTGTACAATGGCACTGTGCATGCATTCTGCCAATCCTCAGGCACTTCACCATGATCCATACATACACTCAATATCCTTACCAACTACCCAAGTACACAGTCACCCCCTTTTTTAATAAATTCCACTGCAATACCATTCAAACCCGCCACCTTGCCAGCTTTCATCTTCCACAGAGCTTTCGCTCCCTCTTCTCTGTTTACCAGACCATTCTCCCTGACCCTCTCACTTCATACAACACCCTATATCTGCCACTCTATCATCAGACACATTCAACAAACCTTCAAAATACTCACTCCATCTCCTCACTTCATCACTACTTGTTATTACCTCCCCATTTGACCCCTTCACCGATGTTCCCATTTGTGCTCTTGTCTTACGCACTTTATTTACCTTCTTCCAAAACATCTTTTTATTCTTCCTAAAATTTAACGATACTCTCTCACCCCAACTCTCATTTGCCTTCTTTTTCACCTCTTGCACCTTTCTCTTGACCTCTTGCTGCTTTCTTTTATACATCTTCCAGTCATTTGCACTACTTCCTTGCAAAAATCGTCCAAATACCTCTCTCTTTCTCACTAACAATCTTACTTCTTCATCCCACAACTCGCTACCCTTTCTAATCTGCACACCTCACACATTTCTCATGCCACATGCATCTTTTGCACAAGCCATCACAGCTTCCCTAAATACATCCCATTCTTAGACAGTTCCTAGATACTTGACCTATCACCTCTTCCAATCTTTCTCCCCTCATATCTAAAACACAGTTTAGCACACTATCTTCTTCCATTCTATAGTTTTTCAAAATCTTTACTTTCACTCGTTTCCTTTCACCACCATTGCTTTTCTTTTACTTGCATTTACCTTCACTCACATATGCCTGTGCTTATGCCTACACACATCATAAAACACCTTTACAACCTTCTGTAACTCCTCTTCACTTTCAGCAAACAACACAGTATTATCTGCAAACAGGCTTGCCATTAGCCACCATATCTCACTGCCACACTCCACCTCTGCACCCACTTTCCTTAGTTTTGCTCTCATTTCTCTTACCACTCCATCCATATGTATATTAAAAACCCATGGTGACATCACACAGCCCTACCTCACACCCACATGTATACTGAAACTTTTGTTCAACCCTCCATCCTTTCTTACATGTGCATTTGCTCCTCTATAGAAGGCTTTCACACCATTCAATAGTTATCCCCCTACCCCATATACCCTTAACACATCTCACAAAGCATTCCACTTGACTCTGTCATACAAAGGCTCCAAGTCAATAAAAACTGCATTTAAGTTTCTGTTTTGTGCTAAATACTTTTCCAGTCGCCTTTACATAAAAATATGATCCACATGTCTCCTACCCATCCTAAAACCCTCTTGCTCCTCGCTTAATCTGCATGCAGTCACTTCCGTCACTTTGTTGATCACCATTCTTGCCTCTACTTTTCCTGATATACTTAACAGACTTATTCCACTATCATTGCTGCATATATCCTTAGTACCTTTTCTTGTGAATAAAGGAACAATAATAGCTTTCACCCAATCCTGAGGCACAACCTTGTTTCCAAGCTAACATAATTATCAGATGCATCCACTTGTGGCACACTTTTTCCTCCATACCAATTCATTTCAGCCATACTCCCACACACTCCTGGTGTCTTACCTACTTTCAGCCTCATTATTGCCTTTCTTATCTCCCTTTTTCTGCTATAGGCCCTTACATTTTTATCATCTTCCTTCTATCCTCCATAACCATGCATGTAACAGCTGCTACCTCACCTTCTCTCACATTCATCAGATCTTCAAAATACTCTTGCATCATCCTTTCCCTTCCTCCTTTTAATTCAGTAACTTTCCTTTCTTACTTCTCACATTAGATTTTTTTTATCATACAGCCAACTCTTTCCCTTTTCACTTCCAGTACAGTTTCTTATTTTCCCTAAACTTTTCATTCATCTTTCTTCCAGAACCTTCATCTGCCCCTTCTTTGCTTTCCTCTATCAGCTTATCAACATTCTGCTTACACATTTTATATTATTTTCTCCTCCTTTGCTGAACTCCCAGTGGTATATTCCTTTTGAGCAATCTCCCATATGCCTTTTTTTCTCTTCCACCGATTTCTAATCTCTTCCATCAACCATGCATTGCCCTTTTTATTCCTATATCTCATGATCTTTTTCCTACTAATGATTTTACAGCCTTTGGAAGTTTTTCTCTAAACATTTTGAATGCGTCATTCACACATGACTGCATTCCCTGCTCTTCCATCTAAAGTTTTGGTCACCCTCTTTTGATACTCTTTCCTGCCTTTTTTCTGATTTTTCCTCTCCCATATGCCATACCTCCACTTCTCCCTGAACCTCATCCCCCACAAAAACTGCAAAATGGTCAGGGTCTCCAAAGAATTCTCTCACTACTCTAGCACCTTGCATGGCTTTTCTCAGTCTTTCATTCACTGCCACATAGTTAATCATAGCCTTTTGCTCTTATCTTCCATCATTTCTCATCCATTTATACCTGTGGGTCATCTTGTGCTGAAAAAAGGTGTTTGCAAGGATTAAACCCCACCTCCCACAAGATAACTTTCATTCTCATTTTCTCCAGAAATGCTTAATTTCATCCTTTCCTCACGCAGTGTTTATGTACATAATCACAGGCACATATACACACACCCATACAACTTCTCTATTTCAGTCTTTCCTTTCACCCACACTATTCTTGATCCATCCCATCCATGCCCTTACACTCTTGGAGATAGCAGAATTGCACATCCTTCTTCCCTTCTTCCCTTATAATTTTCATTCATTCCTAACCATGCCATTCCTTCTGCACCCTCCCATGACTTGCTTTCATGATTTTCATTTTCACTCGATGCACCTTGCCCAAGGATATGGGTTTTCCCAACACCCAGCACATCCAAGTTATAACAGTTAAACTTCTACACAAGCTTTCTTCTGTCACTCTCACCACTCTTTCCATTTACATTCAGTATCTTCACCTTCAGTCACGTGTCTCTTTACTCCTCAGCATAAGTGGTAGACTCCAGTGCCACATCTTTGCCTTTTGTGCCTCACCCTTGACAGGCCTCTGGCTGAGTGTATCTCCAGTGCTATGTTTCCAGAGGCAACGAGGCTCCCAGATTGTCCAAAAAACTTAAAACCCCAGTACACCTCAAGTGTTTGTATTTAAAAGAGAAACTACCTCTACTGTTGCCCTGATGGAGATGGGCAATGCCTTCCCCTCTAGTTCCACCCCTAAGGATGTAATAACAAGGTTCCCACAAGAAGAATGGGACTTGGATACTTTAGAAAACTCCACAATTCATTCCCTTTGCATTTCAGCTATACCAGATCTCTCATACACCCCTTCATTACTTCCTCATTCCTTCTAGTCATCCCACATTCTCCTCTCAAATAACTCATTTCCACAACCTGGATTCTTGACCTCTGTGATTCATCCCATGTCGATGTTTCAGCTGCATAATCCTCTCTTCACTTGCATACTTTCACCTTTACCCTTCATTATTCTGTTACAGGGACCCAATAAATCATCTACTCTGTACTGCTCTCTCCCTTATGTCTCCTTCCATATCACTAAACTTACCCATCTTCCAATCTTTTTCCCACATATCTTTAACACTGTTGAGCACACTTTCTTCCCTCACTCCATAGGGCTTTACAAGTCTGTACTTTAATTCAGTTTCCTTTCAAACACCATCATTCCTTTTACTTGCATTTACCTTCAGTTGCTTATGCTTACACATGATATAAAACATGCTTGCAACCTAGTACAACTTTTGTTCACTCTCAGCAAACAACACAGTATCATCCATAAACAGGCTTGTCACAAGCCACCATACCTCACCACCACACTCCAGTATCTATACACATTTTCCCTAATTTTGTTTTCATCTCTCTTATCACTCCATCCATATATATGTTCAAAAGCCATGATGACATCACAGCCCTGTCTCATGTATACCAAAACTTTCACTCAACTCTTCATCCGCTCTCACCGCATGTATTTGCTTCTTTATAGAAGGCTTTCACACCACCCAACAGTTATCCCCCTACCCCATATATCCTTAACACATCCCATAAAGTATCCCACTTGACTGTGGTATGCTTTCTCCAGACCTGGAAAGGTTGCATATGGCTTCTAACCTTTTGCTAGATACTCTTCCACAGTCATTCTTGTGGCAAAAATGTGGTTCACACAGACCTTGCCTTTCCTAAAACTCCCATGCTTCTCATTTATTCTGCATTCATTCTCTTACTGTCTATCAGTCAACACAATTGCATACACTTTTCCTGGTATACTTAAGACTTTTTCCCCTATAATCACCCCATACATCCTTAGCACCTTTTTTGATATGAAGGAACAATGATAGCTTTCACCCGATCCTCAAGCACTACCCTCTGCTTCCTTGCTGAATTACATATCCATTGTATCCACTGTATTACACTTTCTCCTCCATACTTCAACATTTCAGCTGTAATCCCATCCATTTCAGGTGCCTTTCCCTTCAACCTCATTATCACCCTTTTTACTTCCCTTCTAGCTATAGGATCCTGCATTTGTAGCCTTTTCCATCCATTCTCTATTTCTATACATGTAACTTAACAACTGCTCCCTCACCCTATCCCTCATTCATTAATTTTTCAAAACAGTCGTTCCATCTTGTTTTCTTGTCATGTTTTTGATTCAGTAACTCCCATTCCTTACTTCTATAAACATTTCCACTCTTCCATCCACCTCTTTTCCTTTTAAGTTCCTTCCAGTCCAATTTTTAATTCTGTTATACTTGATCGCCATTTCCTGCGTCAGCGAAGTAGCACCAATAAACGGACGAAAAACGGCCCAACCACTCATAGACAAATTTTTTTTTTTTTTCTTTTCAAACTATTCGCCATTTCCCGCGTTAGCAAGGTAGCGTTAAGAACAGAGGACTGGGCTTCTGAGGGAATATCCTCACCTGGCCCCCTTCTGTGTTCCTTCTTTTGGAAAATTAAAAAAAAAACAAGAGGGGAGGATTTCCAGCCCCCCGCTCCCTCCCCTTTTAGTCGCCTTCTACAACACGCAGGGAATACATGGGAAGTATTCTTTCTCCCCTATCCCCAGGGATAGGGGAGACTTTTCCTCCCAATAAAGTCGGCTGCGCCTAGTCTCGGGCCAGCACATACCCATATCCGCATCTGGTCTCCAAGGTAAGAAGCCTCTGGACGATAGATTAATGTAGGTAAGGGAAGTCGGCAAGTTAGATCCGTAACTTCGGGAAAAGGATTGGCTCTGAGGATTGAGCCAGTCGGGCCTGTGAAGGAAGCGGGCCTGGGCTCAGGCACAGGACTGGACGAGGTGAAGGAGGTTGTGGTGGTGGTGTTGGACTTACTTTTGGTGTTGTTGATTTTGTGTCCAAGTCCTCTGCATCATCACAGCAAAGTTCCTCTTCTTCTTCCTCCTCACCCGCCACCCATTGTTGGCACATCTCTGTGTTGCCCCTGTACTGTGCTTCTACTACTGCTACTTCTTTTTCTGTGCTGCTGCTGATGCTGTCGTATGACATGCATGCACGCGTGCAGGCAGGGCTGTAGTAGTCGTGGACAAGGTGCAGGCAAGCAAGGCAGTAGTAATGTGTCTGCGTCTTTGGTGTGGTTGCCTAAGGTGAAGGAAGGAAGGAAGGGTGTGGAATTTTGTGATGCATGGCTTGTCACTGATGATACTGATAGTAATAATGATAATCATAGACAAATATGTACACATAAATGCCCATACATGTACATATCAACATATACAAACTTATACACAGACATGTACATATATACACATGTACATATACTTGCTTGCCTTCATCCATTCCTGGTGCTACTCCATTCCACAGGAAACAGTATCGCTACCCCCTGTTTCAGCAAGGTAGCACCAGGAAAACAGACAGAAAGCTTTTAGTGGTTGTCACGTTGCACTACTCTGACCCAGGTAGTTGTCTTTTCTTTCTGCCCCACCCACACATGGATTACTGGCATTCTGTTCACAACGTACATATATAAGACTTTTACTCACACAGCTCATTCTGTAACTCTAGATTTTCCTGCAGTTAGCACTATGTGCTAACCCTGCCATTTGGCAAAATGGTAGGAGCAATAGATTGAAGTAGGTAGGAACATTTAGGCCATAGCATGAGGTAGGAAACATTAGGTAGAAGGTAGGAACAATAGGCAGGAGCATTAGGTAGTAGTATTCAGTAGGAACATTAGGTAGGAGCCTCTGCAATGCTGTGCTAGACTTGCCCTCTCCTAGTGGCCTGCTAGGGTGAGGCACTAAAGGCTAAAGAAGTGGCACTGGGGTTCACTACTTATGAAGACTATTGCCATGGCCACTTCTGAGGAAGTTCCAGTTGGGAACAGGCATCTGAGATATAGATTGGTAATATAGGAAGCGACAATCAGCTATGAAAGAAAAAATGGTTATTTATACAAAATCATAATTTTCTTTGTGTCTGATTCAAAGTTTCTCTTTCAGAATTACGGCATCAAGATATCAGAGCTCATTTTTACTCCACAGACAGGTTGTCATCAACATTATGATTTGTAATGCTTTGCTGCTTAGCCATGTGGACAGTTTATTGTGAAAGATTGAATGGGTGAAATGAAACAAGAGGAAAACTTAAGTTGGAGCACAATGAAGATGATGTCTTTTGGGAATAAAAATCTATTAGTTTATAAGGTTTTGTGTAAGCCACCATCTTTGAGTGTGAAGTTTTCAAATATGTCGTAACTATTAAGAAAGCTTTCATATAATATGAGTGAATGATCTCAGTTAACCAAAATCATGTTCTATCCAGTAATGTTTTTGTGGTCATTATTTTTTCTTTATGAAGTCACTGATAGAAGCTTAATATTTCACTGATGTGCCTTTACTAAGATCATTCATATAACTCTGCAAGATGCTTAATGGATAGGATAGTTAGAGTGGATGTTTTATCTCTGATGAATTGGTGAATGTCAAAATGTATTATTTAGTGAAGTAATTTCCTATCAAAAATGGCTGTAAGCTACCTGCACCTTATCATTAACTTATTTTGAGCCTTGTTGTCCAAACTAGGTATTTTTAAGTCCTTAATCTATACATTTTTTTTATCATAGGATGTACCATTATTATAAAATTCTTACTGTAAGTACCTGCTTTACGAGAATTTTAAGGGTAAATCTAGATATTTTAATTGAAAAGGATATCTGCATTCCAAACTGCCTGAAAAGGAAACTTATGTGGTACTAAGTTACATAAAATATCTCCAAGTTTGTGCAGAAACAGGATAATGTTCCTGATTCACTTTGATCATTGCATGCAGACATTGCATGAGAGATGACATTAATTTTTTCCCTTTGTGTGTAATAATCTTTCATTCATTTCCTGCAGCTTTACCAACTGTAGCCTTTCCTAATGCATTTTCCATCGTGTAAGCCAAGTGGTGGGATTCTAGGAAGGTCTGAACCATTCCCCCAACCCCGCACACACACACACACACATACACTGTGAGGGTTAGTGTTTAGAATACAACTTAGGATTATCAGACATTATGTCGTTCATCAATATCCTAATCTTTTAGCAATCTATTTTTCATCATTGTGTTTTAAGACATCCTTTTGATTATACATATTTTTTTAATCCATTTCATATCGGATAATATTTTGTGTGCAACTTCACTATAAGTGTACCTATATGCTATAAATCATCTCTTAGTAAACAGAAAATGTCATTACAATTTTGGCATATTGAAACCAGAGCGTTTATCCAAACTGGGCCACAGATACCTTTCCATGGTTTCCCCCCAACCACTTCATATGCATTGGTGCAGCCCATTGACAGCACGTTGTACCCTGTAAACTACATCACTCCAATTCGTTATGTATCTCGCATTTCTTGCATGTTAAGGCCCAAAACCTTCAAAGCATCTTTCATTCCATCTTTCCACCTCCTTAGTTCCCCCTTTTCCTATTCCTTCCACCTTATTCTTTCCTCATTCATCCTATCCATATGTTCAGACCATTTCAGCACACTCTTCAGCTTTCCCATACATACTCCTTTTATTAACACATCTCTTTCTTACCCTGTTATTTCTTATTCAGTCATCCATCCTCACACCACATATTGTCTTCAAATATTTCATTGTCCACAAATTCATTTTATCCTTTGCATCCTTTTTATGGGCTCCAAATTGTATACATATGCGATCTGTAATGTACTACCTCTGTAACAAGATTGTCATGCAAACTTCCTTGATATTTGTTTGATCCCATTAACATGAATTGAATTGTTACTTTTTCTTTCTTTCATACTGTTCGCCATTTCCCGCATTAGCGAGGTAGCGTTAAGAACAGAGGACTGGACCTTTGAGGGAATATCCTCACCTGGCCCCCCTTCTCTGTTCCTTCTTTTGGAAAATTGAAAAAAAAATGAGAGGGGAGGATTTCCAGCCACCCGCTCCCTCCCCTTTTAGTCGCCTTCTACAACACACAGGGAATACGTGGGAAGTTTTCTTTCTCCCCTATTTACTTGACATAAATTAATTCCATAAGATCTCATAGCTTACTCATGAATATCTTCAACTTGCATCCAGAATGTAAAAGTGAACACTGTCTTCCATATTATTAATGAGTGCTTCTTTCTTCCTTTGCATTCTAAATAGTGTCATCATGCAGAGTCTGCATTTGTCCTCACAACGTAGTACAAAGAATGCTTCCACTGCTCATGAGCAACAATCACTCCCCTAGCAGCTTCATTTCGAATGTACTTAAGCTTCAGCATTTTATACTAAATCTTTTTCTTTTTTTATGGTTTATCTCTAACCTATCATTAGAAAGTCATAAATCTTACACACAGCCTCTCAGCTACCATACTGTGGTAAACACTTTCACGGCATTTCATCCATAGGCTTTCATAGTGACTCTCACACTACATTTCTTTTTCACTTCTACATTCTATACTCTATGTTTATCCCTACCATAGTGTTCATGTTCTCTATTTCTGTTGCTCTTATTCTTGATTTATCTAGGTAAACAAGGTTCTCACTGCTTTATGAGAGGTGGCACAAATACTCATGTGGCCGTCATGCACACTTTACAGGAATTAATGAACTATGCATGCTATAGGTTACACTGCAAATTAAAGTTCACCTCTGGAGAGGCATAAGTTTGTTTAGTATTCCTGGGAATATGGGAGGGCATTGATTGAGAGGGTAAAGGTAAGTACAGAGCATCAGATTGGGGAAGAGCAGTGTGGCTTCAGGAGTAGTAGGGGATGTGTGGATCAGGAGTTTGCTTTGAAAAATGTATGAGAAATACTGAGAAAAACAGATGGATTTGTATGTAGCATTTATGGATCTGGAGAAAGCATATGATATGATGGATAGAGATGCTTTGTGGAAGGTTTTAAGAGTATGTGGTGTGGGAGGTAAGTTGCTAGAAGCAGCAAAAAGTTTTTACCAAGGATGTAAAACATGTGTATGAGTAGGAAGAGAGGAAAGTGATTGGTTCCCAGTGTGGCAGGGGTGCATGATGTCTCCATGGTTGTTTAATTTGTATATGGATGGGGTTGTTAGGGAGGTTAATGGAAGAGGTTTGGAGAGATGGGCAAGTATGCAGTCTGTTCTGGATGAGAGGGCATGGGAAGTGAGTCAGTTGTTGTTCACTTATGATACAGCACTGGTGGCTGATTCGGGTGAGAAACTGCAGAAGTTGGTGACTGAGTTTGGTAAAGTGTGTGAAAGAAGAAAGTTTAAAGTAAATGTGAATAAGAGCAAGGTTATTAAGTGCAGAAGGGTTGAGGAACTAGTTAACTGGGAGTTAAGTTTGAATGGAGAAAAACTAGAGAAGTGAGATGTTTTAGATATCTTGGCAGCAGATGGAACCATGGAAGGGGAAGGTGAGTCACAGGGTGGGGAAGGGGCAAAGGTTCTGGGAGCATTGAAGAGCGTGTGGAAGGCAAGAATGTTATCTCGGAGAGCAAAAATGGGTATATTTGAAGGAATAGTGGTTCCAACGTTATGTGGTATGGGATATAGACAGGGTTGTGCGGAGGTGAGTGGATGTGTTGGAAATGAGATGTATAAGGACAGTATGTGAATTGAGGTAGTTTGTTTAAGTAAGTATTGAAAGGGTAAGAGAGATGTGTGGTAATAAAAGAAGTGTGGTTGAAAGAGCAGAAGAGGGTGTGTTGAAGTGGTTTGAACACATGGAGAGAATGAGCGAGGAAAAATTGACAAAGGGGATATATGTATCGACCCCGGTATACCACATCATTCCAATTCACTCTATTCCTGTCACGCCTTTCACACTCCTGCATGTTCAGGCTCTGCTCACTCAAAATCTTTTTCACTCCATCTTTCCACCTCCAATTTGGTCTCCCACTTCTTGTTCCCTCCACCTCTGACATATATCCTCTTGGTCAATCTTTCCTCACTCATTCTCTCCATGTGACCAAACCATTTCAAAACACCCTCTTCTGCTCTCTCAACCACACTCTTTTTATTACCACACATCTCTCTTACCCTATTATTACTTACTCGATCAAACCACCTCACACCACATATTGTCCTCAAACATCTCATTTCCAGCACATCCACCCTCCTCCGCACAACTCTATCCATAGCCCACACCTTGCAACCATGTAACATTGTTGGAACCACTATTCCTTCAAACATACCCATTTTTGCTTTCCGAGATAATGTTCTCGACTTCCACACATTCTTTAACACTCCCTGAACTTTCGCCCCCTCCCCCACGATATGATTCAGTTCCTCTTCCATTGTTCCATCCGCTGCCAAATCCACTCCCAGATATCTAAAACACTTCACTTCCTCCAGTTTTTCTCCATTCAAACTTACCACCCAATTGACTTGTCCCTCAACCCTACGGTACCTAATAACCTTGCTCTTATTTACATTTAATCTCAGCTTTCTTCTTACACCCACTTTACCAAACTCAGTCACCAGCTTCTGCAGTTTCTCACATGAATCAGCCACCAGCGCTGTTTCATCAGCGAACAACAACTGACTCACTTTCCAAGCTCTTTCATCCACCACAGACTGCATACTTGTCCCTCTTTCCAAAACTCTTGCATTCACCTCCCTAACAACCCCATCCATAAACAAATTAAACAACCATGGGGACATCACACACCCCTGCCGCAAACCTTACATTCACTGAGAACCAATCACTTTCCTATCTTCCTATACATACACATGCCTTACATCATAGATAAAACTTTTCACTGCTTCTAACAACTTGCCTCCCACACCATATATTCTTAATACGTTCCACAGAGCATCTCTATCAACTGTCATATGCCTTCTCCAGATCCATAAATGCCACATACAAATCCATTTGCTTTTCTAAGTATTTCTCACATACATTCTTCAAAGCAAACACCTGATCCACATATCCTCTACCACTTCTGAAACCACACTGCTCTTCCCCAATCTGATGCACTGTACATGCCTTCACCCTCTCAATCAATACCCTCCCATATAATTTCCCAGGAATACTCAGAAACTTATACCTCGGTAATTTGAGCACTCACTTTTATCCCATTTGCCTTTGTACAATGGCACTATGCAAGCATTTCACCAATCCTCAGGCACCTCACCATGAGTCATACATACATTAGATAACCTTACCAACCAGTCAACAATACAGTCACCCCCCTTTTTAATAAATTCCACTGCAATACCATCCAAACCTGCTGCCTTGCCGGCTTTCATCTTCTGCAAAGCTTTTACTACCCCTTCTCTGTTTACCAAATAATTTTCCCCAACCCTCTTACTTTGCACACCACCTTGACCAAAACACCCTATATCTGCCACTCTATCATCAAACACATTCAACAAACCTTCAAAATACTCACTCCATTTCCTTCTCACATCACCACTACTTGTTATCACCTCCCTATTAGCCCCCTTCACTGAAGTTCCCATTTGTTCCCTTGTCTTACGCATTTTATTTACCTCCTTCCAAAATATCTTTTTATTCTCCCTAAAATTTAATGATACTCTCTCACCCCAACTCTCATTTGCCTTCTTTTTCACCTCTTGCACCTTTCTCTTGACATCCTGCCTCTTTCTTTTATACATCTCCCACTCATTTGCATTATTTCCCTGCAAAAATCATCCAAATGCCTTTCTCTTCTCTTTCACTAATAATCTTACTTCTTCATCACACCACTCTACCCTTTCTAATCTGCCCACCTCCCACGCTTCTCATGCCACAGGCATTTTTGCGCAAGCCATCACTGCTTCCCTAAATACATCCCATTCCTCCCCCCCTCCCCTTAAGTCCTTTGTTTCACCTTTTTCCTTTCTGTACTCAGGCTCTCCTGGTACTTCCTCACACAAGTCTCCTTCCCAAGCTCACTTACTCTACTCACTTTTTTCACTCCAACATTCTCTCTTCTTTTCTGAAAACCTCTACAAATCTTCACTTTCACCTCCACAAGATATTGATCAGACATCCCTCCAGTTGCACCTCTCAGCACATTAACATCCAAAAGTCTCTCTTTCGCAAGCCTATCAATTAAAACGTAATCCAATAATGCTCTCTGGCCATCTCTCCTACTTACATATGTATACTTATGTATATCTCTCTTTTTAAACCAGGTATTCCTAATCACCAGTCCTTTTTCAGCACATAAATCTACAAGCTCTTCACCATTTCCATTTACAACACTAAACACCCCATGTACACCAATTATTCCCTCAACTGCCACATTACTCACCTTTGCATTCAAATCACCCATCACTATAACCCGGTCTCATGCATCAAAACTACTAACACACTCAGCTGCTCCCAAAACACCTGCCTCTCATGATCTTTCTTCTCATATACACCAATAATCAATAACCCATCTCTCTCCATCCACTTTCAGTTTTACCCATATCAATCTAGAGTTTACTTTCTTACACTCTATCACATACTCCCACCACTCCTGTTTCAGGAGTAATGCTACTCCTTCCCTTGCTCTTGTCCTCTCACTAACCCCTGACTTTACTCCCAAGACATTCCCAAACCACTCTTCCCCTTTACCCTTGAGCTTCGTTTCACTCGGAGCCTAAACATCCAGGTCCCTTTCCTCAAACATACTACCTGTCTCTCTTTTTTTCTCATCTTGGTTACATCCGCACACATTTAGACACCCCAATCTGAGCCTTTGATGAGGATGAGCACTCCTCGCATGGGTCTTTCTTCTGTTTCCTCTTTTAGAAAGTTAGAATACAAGGAGGGGAGGGTTTCCTGCCCCTGCTCCCGTCCACTTTAGTCGCCTTCTACGACATGTGAGGAATGCGTGGGAAGTATTCTTTCTCCCCTATCCCCGGGATAATGAAATATTTTTTTTTTTTTTTTTTGCTTTGTCGCTGTCTCCCGTGTTTGCGAGGTAGCGCAAGGAAACAGACGAAAGAAATGGCCCAACCCACCCCCATACACATGTATATACATACGTCCACACACGCAAATATACATACCTACACAGCTTTCCATGGTTTACCCCAGACGCTTCACATGCCCTGATTCAATCCACTGACAGCACGTCAACCCCGGTATACCACGTCGCTCCAATTCACTCTATTCCTTGCCCTCCTTTCACCCTCCTGCATGTTCAGGCCCCGATCACACAAAATCTTTTTCACTCCATCTTTCCACCTCCAATTTGGTCTCCCACTTCTCCTCGTTCCCTCCACCTCCGACACATATATCCTCTTGGTCAATCTTTCCTCACTCATTCTCTCCATGTGCCCAAACCATTTCAAAACACCCTCTTCTGCTCTCTCAACCACGCTCTTTTTATTTCCACACATCTCTCTTACCCTTACGTTACTTACTCGATCAAACCACCTCATACCACACATTGTCCTCAAACATCTCATTTCCAGCACATCCATCCTCCTGCGCACAACTCTATCCATAGCCCACGCCTCGCAACCATACAACATTGTTGGAACCACTATTCCTTCAAACATACCCATTTTTGCTTTCCGAGATAATGTTCTCGACTTCCACATATTCTTCAAGGCTCCCAGGATTTTCGCCCCCTCCCCCACCCTATGATCCACTTCCGCTTCCATGGTTCCATCCGCTGCCAGATCCACTCCCTGATATCTAAAACACTTTACTTCCTCCAGTTTTTCTCCATTCAAACTTACCTCCCAATTGACTTGACCCTCAACCCCACTGTACCTAATAACCTTGCTCTTATTCACATTTACTCTTAACTTTCTTCTTTCACACACTTTACCAAACTCAGTCACCAGCTTCTGCAGTTTCTCACATGAATCAGCCACCAGCGCTGTATCATCAGCGAACAACAACTGACTCACTTCCCAAGCTCTCTCATCCCCAACAGACTTCATACTTGCCCCTCTTTCCAAAACTCTTGCATTCACCTCCCTAACAACCCCATCCATAAACAAATTAAACAACCATGGAGACATCACACACCCCTGCCGCAAACCTACATTCACTGAGAACCAATCACTTTCCTCTCTTCCTACACGTACACATGCCTTACATCCTCGATAAAAACTTTTCACTGCTTCTAACAACTTGCCTCCCACACCATATATTCTTAATACCTTCCACAGAGCATCTCTATCAACTCTATCATATGCCTTCTCCAGATCCATAAATGCTACATACAAATCCATTTGCTTTTCTAAGTATTTCTCACATACGTTCTTCAGAGCAAACACCTGATCCACACATCCTCTACCACTTCTGAAACCACACTGCTCTTCCCCAATCTGATGCTCTGTACATGCCTTCACCCTCTCAATCAATACCCTCCCATATAATTTACCAGGAATACTCAACAAACTTATACCTCTGAAATTTGAGCACTCACTCTTATCCCCTTTGCCTTTGTACAATGGCACTATGAAATGTTATACCTCCTCTTATTTTGTTTTATTTCTGGTTGAGGAAATATTTGAAAATGAAGAAATGACAGGAAACTAGAGGGGTGTGTGCCAAATTCTCTGCCAACACTGCAACTTTCTCCCCATTATTTTGAGGTCTGTGGCTATTTATTTCACACTGACTTACTCCAATGTGATGATAATATGAAACCTTTCATTATAGAATTGAAAATTATTTGAAAGCGAATCGGTACTAATGCCCAGAGATGATATTTGCTTAGGATCTCTCTCTCCCTCTGTGTTTTGTGAATGGCATGTATTGCATGGACTCAGATTTAGCTTGGAAAATAACCTAATTTATTTCTGTAGTAGCATAATGTAACAGACTTGACAGGTGTCGTGAATAGGTCAGGTACAGCCTTTACAGAGCAGGTGGATGAATCAGTGTTTAACAATTGTCAGATTTTCAAGTCTTAAGCAGCAGTAATTAAGTGTGAAAATCATAAAATATCAAGAAATGTTTTTGATATATCCTAATTAATGCAATTCCTTAAGCCATCTAAGTAAGTAAACCAACAGATGGCAATAAAAAGTAGGCTAGTCTATTAAAGCAGCCCAACTGGTGCCGGGTTGCTGCTCTCTGGCCATAGATGTTCCCGCAGCTGCCAGTCATTTTTGTCTAGTAACCAAAGTGACTTCGTACTCCATACATACCTGTTTGTGTCCATCAATACCAGCTAAGCTTCTGTCCACCCATGTATCAGATCTGAGTGAACATGGTATAGTAGTTCATATCAATCCAAATCAGATTCTGGCCTAGTTTCCAAAGTGACTCCGTACTCCATACATAACGGTTTGTGTCCATCAATACCAGCTAAGCTTTGTGTCCACCCAGGTATCAGATATGAGTGAACATGGTATAGTAGTTCATATCAATCCAAATCAGATTCTAGCCTAGTTTCCACATAGGCTGTTAAAGCAGCCCGACTGGTGGCGGGTCGCTGCTCTCTGGCCATAGATGTTCCCGCAGCACCCAGTCATTGTTGTCTGGTAACCAAAGTGACTCTGTACTCCATACATACCTGTTTGTGTCCATCAATACCAGCTAAGCTTCTGTCCACCTCGGTATCACACCTGAGTGAACATGGTATAGTAAGTAGTTCATATCAATCCAAACCAGATTCTAGCCTAGTTTCCAAAGTGACTCCATACTCCATACATACCTGTTTGTGTTCATCAATACCAGCTAAGCTTTGTGTCCACCCAGGTATCAGATCTGAGCAAACATGTTATAGTAATTCATATCAGTCCAAACCAGATTCTAGCCTAGTTTCCTAGTCATTCATATGTTTTCTGATCTAACCTAGTTTCCTAGTCATTCATATGTTTTCTGATCATCTTTTCCGCTGTTTTACAGACTGCATGTATCAGGGAAACTGATGTAATGCAGTGCAATTTCTCAAACTTGGTTAACTTTTAAACATTGATCATTATCATATAATGTTTGGGAACTGTGACCAACATATGATTTAAATTTTTCCCACCTCTTTAAATATCTAGATGATAGATTGCTTTTCATACTGTTAGTAGTAGCCTACAGAAGCCTCTTTCATGTCCAGGCAAGTGTGTGAAAAATTCTGCTCTTGTTAACTGCACAATCATCACTGTAACTGCATGTCCAGTCATCACTATGTGCATGTCTAACCAGTGTCTCAAGGCAGATGAGCAGTGGTGCTATGAAAAAGTCCTAGACTGTTGGCTGAACTAAATTATAAGAAGGAACACAAAAAATTATACTTACCAGCTGTGAGAAGAGTGAAGAAAATGACAATGAAAACTGAAGAAATAATTTTACTGAAGCAATTTCAGCAAAGTAAGGAGGAAGAGGGCTTGTAAAGGACCTCCACCTGTGTCCCTCCCACCCTTTTGCTCAACCTTTGTCTTTTCCTGTTGGAGAAATTACATAACTGCACATAATTTTCTCCTTTTGTAATGCTAAGATGGAGAACTCTGATAACCGATAATAGTAATGAGCCAGAATATTTCCTAGCATATCTTGACTAAATTATCATTTATATAGTGCACAGTGTATCATTTAATAAGTGTAATGTAATATTTCTACATATAGCCATGTTATTAACCACCAACATTATGTCCATGTGAGAAATAAGAGTAGAATATAATATAAATCAGAACCTTCATGTTCTTCTCTTGTACCTCAAGGTAAGGGTAGCTTGCCTAGACATGCCAGCCACATTTATTCCCACTCATTTTCAGTGTCTATAGTATAATACTTCTAAATATTTTCATGTTATTCACCAGTAATGCTGTGTCTTCGGAAAACAATAGGAGTAAAGTATGAAACAAGTTCAAGAGATAGAAAAAAACAAGACCTGCATGTCTTTCCCTTTTATCTCAAGCTGTCAGACATGTCAGCCATGCATCTAACTCTCTTATTCAGCACTCCAGCTTGCCATTAGTTTTTGTGCATTTTCTTGTACTTTTATATGTCAGTCATGTATCAATTTGTGAAAGGAAAAATTTTTGCATTGAGGGATGGGGTTTCTAATCCTACTCTGCAGTTTACGGGTTAAAAACATGCATGACATTTGCCTTCTTCAACTTCACTACTACTAACTGCATTCACCATTAATAATATATTCATTTTATTAATTTATTAATACTTTGTCACTGTCTCCCACGTTTAAAAGTTAGCACAAGGAAACAGACGAAAGAATGGCCCAACCCACCGGCATACACATGTATATACATACACACCCATATACGCACATGTACATGCCTATACATTTCAACATATACATACATATACATACACTGACATATACATATATACACATGTACATATTCAACTATTAATAATATGACAAACAATATTTTGAGCAGCTTATCATGGATATCTGCAAATTCCTTGAGCACATATAGACTATCTTCACAGCTATCTTCAGGGCCACAATCCTCTTCTATACAGAGTGCATTACAGTAATTTGACAGCTTAGTACTGTAATTTCTATCAGTTTCAATGTTTTATCATCTGGTTGCTTTTTAAGCAACACATAAGAAATTACAAAAGAAATAATCTCATTGCATAAAATGACTGAGGACATGATTAATGCAGGCAGCATACATTAATTTAAAAAGTTGTAAGACGATAGACAATATTCTAGAGATGAGCCCATAAGAGTGTAAAACTCCCTCTCAGTTCTGTAAAAAGAGGTAATTACAGCACATTCATTGAGTTTTCCAGGTAGGAGAATAATCAGCTTTTATCTCAATTCAAATGATCCTTGATGATGACAATCTGTCTTTGGAGAGTGATTTTTATAAACATTGATTCTTCTAGCATTGAAAGTTGACCAAGATGAAGCAGGAAAGGGCATTTCAGGTACATATGGGGGCAATAGTGCCAGAACCTGCTAAATTTTGACAACCTGGTAATTTTACAAACTTTGTGATTTTACTGTTTTGAAAAATTATTTCTGAATCACATCAATTACATCTGCAAAACATTTCTTTTTGTAAAATAACGATAATCAGAGTATGATTTTTTGGTGTAAGTTGAATAAACAAAAGGTACAGTAGCAACTTACTTGATACTAAGGCCTTACTCCTGCTTTTTTCTTTTTTTTTTGTAAAGTGTTAGTGCAACTACAAAAACTTTTACACAATATCAGAAAGATAGCAGTGCTGAAAAGAATTTTTCTCATTTCAATTTTAATATCATTAAGTACAGTATAAGCTTCAGGAATGGGATGTATTTAGGGAAGCAGTGATGGCTTGCACAAAAGATGCTTTTGCCATGAGAAGCGTTGGAGGTGGGCAGATTAGAAAGGGTAGTGAGTGGAGGGATGAAGAAATAAGATTATTAGTGAAAGTGAAGAGAGAGGCATTTGGACGATTTTTGCAGGGAAATAATGCAAATGACTGGGAGATGTATAAAAGAAAGAGGAAGGAGGTCAAGAGAAAGGTGCAAGAGGTGAAAAAGAGGGCAAATGAGAGTTATGGTGAGAGAGTATCATTGAATTTTAGAGAGGATAAAAACATGTTTTGGAAGGAGGTAAATAAAGTGCATAAGACAAAGGAACAGATGGGAACATCAGTGAAGGGGGCTAATGGGGAGGTGATAACAAGTAGTGGTGATGTGAGGAGATGGAGTGAGTATTTTGAAGGTTTGTTGAATGTGTTTGATGATAGAGTGGCAGATATAGGGTGTTTTGGTTGAGGTGGTGTGCAAACTAAGAGGGTTAGGGAGAATGATTTGGTAAACAGAGAAGAGGTAGTAAAACCTTTGCGGAAGATGAAAGCCGGCAAGGCAGCGGGTTTGGATGATACGGCAGTGGAATTTATTAAAAAAGGGGGTGACTGTGTTGTTGACTGGTTGGTAAGGTTATTTAATGTATGTATGACTCATGGTGAGGTGCCTGAGGATTGGCTCCCTTTCCACATCTAGGCCCTGCAAAACTTTTCATGGTTTACCCCAGACGCTTCACATGCCCTGGTTCAATCCATTGACAGCACGTCAACCCCGGTAGACCACATCGTTCCAGTTCACTCTATTCCTTGCACGCCTTTCACCCTCCTGCATGTTCAGGCCCTGATCACTCAAAATCCACCCTCCTCCGCACAACTCTATCAATAGCCTACGCCTCGCAACCATATAACATAGTTGGAACCACTATTCCTTTTTGCTTTCCAAGATAACTTTCTCGACTTCCACACATTTTTCAATGCTCCCAAAACTTTCGCCCCCTCCCCCACCCTATGATTCACTCCGCTTCCATGGTTCCATCTGCTGCCAAATCCACTCCCAGATATCTAAAACACTTCACTTTCTCTAGTTTTTCTCCATTCAAACTTACCTCCCAACTGACTTGTCCCTCGACCCTACTATACCTAATAACCTTGCTCTTATTAACATTTACTCTCAGCTTTCTTCTTTCCCACACTTTACTAAACTCAGTCACCAGCTTCTCCAGTTTCTCACCCGAATCAGCCACAGCGCTGTATCAGCAAACAACAACTGACTCACTTCCCAAGCTCTCTCATCCACAGCAGACTGCATACTTGCCCCTCTTTCCAAAACTCTTGCATTCACCTCCCTAACAACCCCATCCATAAACAAATTAAACAACAATGGAGACATCACACACCCCTGCCGCAAACCAACATTCACTGTGAACCAATCACTTTCCTCTCTTCCTACATGTGCACATGCCTTACATCCTTGATAAAAACTATTCACAGCTTCCAACAACATGCCTCCCACACCATATATTCTTAATACCTTCCACAGAGCATCTCTATCAACTCTTATCATATGCCTTCTCCAGATCCATAAATGCTACATACAAATCCTTTTGCTTTTTTAAGTATTTCTTACATACATTTTTCAAAGCAAACACCTGATCCACACATCCTCTACCACTTCTGAAACCACACTGCTCTTCCCCAATCTGATGCTCTGTACATGTCTTCACCCTTTCAATCAATACCCTCCCATATAATTTCCCCGGAATACTCAACAGACTTATACCTCTGTAATTTGAGCACTCACTCTTATCCCCTTTGCATGTGTACAATGGCACTATGCAAGCATTCCGCCAGTCCTCAAGCACCTCACCATGAGTCATACATACATTAAATAACCTTACCAACCAGTCAACAATACGTTCACCCCTTTTAATAAATTCCACTGCAATACCATCCAAACCCACTGCCATGCCAGCTTTCATCTTCTGCAAAGCTTTTACTACCTCTTCCTTGTTTACCAAATCATTCTCCCTAACCCTCTCACTTTGCACACCACCTCAACCAAAACACCCTATATCTGCCACTCTACCATCAAACACATTCAACAAACCTTCAAAATACTCACTCCATCTCCTTCTCACATCACCACTACTTGTTATCACCTCCCCATTAGCCCCCTTCACTGAAGTTCCCATTTGTTCCCTTGTCTTATGCACTTTATTTACCTCCTTCCAAAACATCTTTTAATTCTCCCTAAAATTTAATGATACTCTCTCACCCCAACTCTCATTTGCCCTCTTTTTCACCTCTTGCACCTTTCTCTTGACATCCTGCCTTTTTCTTTTATACATCTCCCAGTCATTCGAATTATGTACATGTGTATATATGTATATGTCTGTGTGTGTATATATATGTATATGTTGAGATACATAGGTATGTATATGTGCGTGTGTGGACATGTATGTATAGACATGTGTATGTGGGTGGGTTGGGCCTTTCTTTCGTCTGTTTCCTTGCGCTACCTTGCTAACGCGGGAGACAGCGACAAAGTATAATAATAAAAATTTTTTCAATACAACTTGAAAAGCTTGAGATTTACAGCGCTGAGAAGGAAACCTATCTGCAATGGTAAGGGGATTAACCAAGCAAATCTTAAGACATGTACATTATTATGTAATGCCAGGCCTTATAATTGGTCATGCTCTGGCCCAAAGAGAAGGCAGGGAAACTGAGGTAAAACCTCCAGTGCCCCAGGAATTTGAGGGCTCTAGATGAGGAGAGAGAATATTCAAAAATGTTAATCAATTAGTTGATAAAATAACAAAATACAATTAGTAAATTAATTGTATAGAGATTATCATTCATTGCAGTTTTTCCCTCACAAGGGCCCCCAACCCCCTCATCAGGATGGCCTGAGAGAACCATAATATGCCAACCCTTTCCCAGGGCCTTCTTCAGTTCTAAAGAACCCTGGCCATGCTACCACTAATTCTATGCATATTATGTACACAGCAACTCATTGCAACATCCTCCACTCTCATTTTTCTCCACAATTTTGAGAAAGAATTTCTCTCATATATTCAAAATCAGTCTATTCATGGTCTCCTTATGTGTTCACACCTGAAGTTGGCAGTCACTACAATCTAAATCCAGGATAATCTTGTCTATTTACACAAGAGATTTTCATGGTGGGATGCTTTTATGACTGCACAACCTCTTCCTGCCATGTATATGCCATGGCTACTGATGTAAATGGCAGGCTTCGAGATTTTCATATTAGTTTATTAGAATTGCAGGTGACATATAGATTCTATGTGTGTCCCTAGAAACCATGGATTTAAATGTTACACTCACACACACACACACACACACACACACACACACACACATATATATATAGATATCTTCTTTCTTTCAAACTATTCGCCATTTCCCGCATTAGCGATATAGCGATATATATATATATATATATATATATATATATATATATATTTTTTTTTTTTTTTATACTTTGTTGCTGTCTCCCGCGTTTGCGAGGTAGCGCAAGGAAACAGACGAAAGAAATGGCCCAACCCCCCCCCCCCATACACATGTATATACATACGCCCACACACGCAAATATACATACCTACACAGCTTTCCATGGTTTACCCCAGACGCTTCACATGCCTTGATTCAATCCACTGACAGCACGTCAACCCCGGTATACCACATCGCTCCAATTCACTCTATTCCTTGCCCTCCTTTCACCCTCCTGCATGTTCAGGCCCCGATCACACAAAATCTTTTTCACTCCATCTTTCCACCTCCAATTTGGTCTCCCTCTTCTCCTCGTTCCCTCCACCTCTGACACATACATCCTCTTGGTCAATCTTTCCTCACTCATTCTCTCCATATATATATATATATATATATATATATATATATATATATATATATATATATATATGTATATATATATATATGTATATGCTTTGAAGAATGTATGTGAGAAATACTTAGAAAAGCAAATGGCTTTGTATGTAGCATTTATGGATCTGGAGAAGGCATATGATAGAGTTGATAGAAATGCTCTGTTGAAGGTATTAAGAATATATGGTGTGGGAGGCAAGTTGTTAGAAGCAGTGAAAAGTTTTTATCGAGGATGTAAGGCATGTGTACGTGTAGGAAGAGAGGAAAGTGATTGGTTCTCAGTGAATGTAGGTTTGCGGCAGGGGTGTGTGATGTCTTCATGGTTGTTTAATTTGTTTATGGGTGGGGTTGTTAGGGAGGTGAATGCAAGAGTTTTGGAAAGAGGGGCAAGTATGAAGTCTGTTGGGGATGAGAGAGCTTGGGAAGTGAGTCTGTTGTTGTTCGCTGATGATACAGCGCTGGTGGCTGATTCATGTGAGAAACTGCAGAAGCTAGTGACTGAGTTTGGTAAAGTGTGTGAAAGAAGAAAGTTAAGAGTAAATGTGAATAAGAGCAAGGTTATTAGGTACAGTAGGGTTGAGGGTCAAGTCAATTGGGAGGTAAGTTTGAATGGAGAAAAACTGGAGGAAGTAAATTGTTTTAGATATCTGGGAGTGGATCTGGCAGCGGATGGAACCATGGAAGCGGAAGTGGATCATAGGGTGGGGGAGGGGGCGAAAATTCTGGGAGCCTTGAAGAATGTGTGGAAGTCGAGAACATTATCTCGGAAAGCAAAAATGGGTATGTTTGAAGGAATAGTGGTTTCAACAATGTTGTATGGGTGCGAGGCATGGGCTATGAATAGAGTTGTGCGCAGGAGGACGGATGTGCTGGAAATGAGATGTTTGAGGACAATGTGTGGTGTGAGGTGGTTTGATCGAGTAAGTAACGTAAGGGTAAGAGAGATGTGTGGAAATAAAAAGAGCGTGGTTGAGAGAGCAGAAGAGGGTGTTTTGAAATGGTTTGGGCACATGGAGAGAATGAGTGAGGAAAGATTGACCAAAAGGATATATGTGTCGGAGGTGGAGGGAACGAGGAGAAGTGGGAGACCAAATTGGAGGTGGAAAGATGGAGTGAAAAAGATTTTGTGTGATCGGGGCCTGAACATGCAGGAGGGTGAAAGGAGGGCAAGGAATAGAGTGAATTGGATCGATGTGGTATACCAGGGTTGACGTGCTGTCAGTAGATTGAATCAGGGCATGTGAAGCATCTGGGGTTAACCATGGAAAGTTGTGTGGGGCCTGGATGTGGAAAGGGAGCTGTGGTTTCGGGCATTATTGCATGACAGCTAGAGACTGAGTATGAACGAATGGGGCCTTTGTTGTCTTTTCCTATTGCTACCTTGCACACATGAGGGGGGAGGGGGATGTTATTCCATGTGTGGCGAGGTAGCGATGGGAATGAATAAAGGCAGACAGTGTGAATTGTGTGCATGGGTATATATGTATGTGTCTGTGTGTGTGTATATATATGTGTACATTGAGGTGTATAGGTATGTATATTTGCGTGTGTGGACGTGTATGTGTATACATTGTGGATGGGGGTGGGTTGGGCCATTTCTTTCGTCTGTTTCCTTGCGCTACCTCGCAAACGTGGGAGACAGCGACAAAGCACAAAAAAAAATATATATTTTTTGTTTTTCATACATATTCGCTGATACAGGAAATGGCAAATATATCTCCTGAAGTGAGAAGGAGATGGAGTGAGTATTTTGAAGGTCTGTTGAATGTGTCTGATGATAGAGTGGCAGATATAGGGTTTTTTGGTCGGGGTGGTGTGTGAAGTGAGAGGGTCAGGGATAATGGTTTGGTAAACAGAGAAGAGGTAGTGAAAGCTTTGTTGAAGATGAAAGCCGACAACGTAGCGGGTTTGGATGTTATTGCAGTGGAATTTGTTAAAAAATGGGGTGACTGTGTTGCTGATTGATTGGTAAGGATATTCAATGTATGTATGAATCATGGTGAAGTGCCTGAGAATTGGCAGAATGCATGCACAGTGCCATTGTACAAAGGCAAAGGGGTTAAAGTTGAGTGTTCAAATTACAGAGGCATAAGTTTGTTGAGTTTTCCTGGAAAATTATATGGGAGGGTATTGATTGAGACAGTAAAGGCATGTACAGAGCATCAGATTGGAGAAGAGCAGTGTGGTTTCAGAAGTGGTATGTAAGAAATACTCAAAAAAACAGATGGGTTTGTACGTAGCATTCATGGATCTGGAGAATGCATATGATATGGTTGATAGAGATGCTTTGTGGAAGGTTTTAAGAGTATATGGTGTAGGAGGTAAATTGCTAGAGGTGGTGACAAGTTTTTACCAAGGATGTAAGGCATGTGTACGAGTAGGAAGAGAGAAAAGTGATTGGTTCCCGGTGAATGTTGGTTTGCGGCAGGGGTGCGTGATGTCTCCATGGTTGTTTAATTTGCTTATGGACGGAGTGGTCAGGGAGGTAAAGGCTAGAGTTTTGAATAGAGGGGCAAGTATGCAATCTGTTGTGGATGAGAGGGCTTGAGAAGTGAGTCAGTTGTTGTTCGCTGATGATACAGCACTGGTGGCTGATTTGTGCGAGTAACTGCAGAAGATGGTGACTGAATTTGGTAAAGTGTATGAAAGAAGAAAGTTGAGAGTAAATGTGAATAAGAGCAAGGTTATTAGGTTCAGTAGGTTTGAGGGACAAGTTAATTGGGAGGTAAGTTTAAATGACGAAAAACTGGAGAAAGTGAAGTGTTTTAGATGTTTAGGAGTGGACTTAGCAGCGGATGTTACCATTGAAGCGGAAGTGAGTCACAGGGTGGCAAAGGGGGCAAAGCTTCTGGGAGCATTGAAGAACATGTCGAAGGCGAGAACATTATCTTGGAGAGCAAAAATGGGTATGTTTGAAGGAATAGCAGTTACAACAAATTTATATGGTTGTGCGGGGGAAGGTAGATGTGTTAGAAAAGAAATGCGTATGGACAATATGTGGTGTGAGGTTGTTTGATCGAGTAAGTAATGAAAGGGTAAGAGAGATGTATGGTAATAAAAAGAGCATGGTTGATAGAGCAGAAGGTGTATTGAAATGGTTTGGACTCATGGAGAGAATGAGTGAGGAAAGATTGACAAAGAGGATATATGTGTCAGAGGTGGAGGGAAGGAGGAGTTGCAGGAGACCAAATTGTACATATTCATACTTGCTGCCTTCATCCATTCCCATCACCACCCTGCCACACATGAAAATAGCATCTGTTCAGGCACCAATGGCTCAAAATCTTTTTCATTCCACCTTCAAAACACCCTATATCTGCCACTCTATCATCACACACATTCAACAGACCTTCAAAATACTCACTCCATCTCCTTCTCACTTCAGGAGATATATTTGCCATTTCCTGTATCAGCAAATATGTATGAAAAACAAAAAATATATATATATATATATATATATATGTGTGTGTGTGTGTGATTGTAACATATAAAACCCATGGTTTCTAGGGACACACATAGAATCTATATGTCACCTGCAATTCTAATAAACTAATATGAAAATCTCGAAGCCTGCCATTTACATCAGTAGCCATGGCATATACATGGCAGGAAGAGGTTGTGCAGTCATAAAAGCATCCCACCATGAAAATCTCTTGTGTAAATAGACAAGATTATCCTGGATGTAGATTGTAGTGACTGCCAACTTCTGGTGTGAACACATAAAGAGACCATGAATAGACTGATTTTGAATATATGAGAGAAACTCTTTCTCAAAATTGTGGAGAAAAATGAGAGTGGAGGATGTTGCAATGAGTTGCTGTGTACATAATATGCATAGAATTAGTGGTAGCATGGACAGGGTTCTTTAGAACTGAAGAAGGCCCTGGGAAAGGGTTGGCATATTATGGTTCTCTCAGGCCATCTTGATGAGGGGGTTGGGGGCCCTTGTGAGGGAAAAACTGCAACAAATGATGATCTCTATACAATTAGTTTACGAATTGTATTTTCTGTTATTTTATCAAGTAATTGACTAACATTTTTGAATATTGTCTCTCCTCATCCAGAGCCCTCAAATTCCTGGGGCACTGGAGATTTTACCTCAGTTTCCCTGCCTTCTCTTTGGGCCAGAGCATGGCCAATTATAAGGCCTGGCATTGCATTATAGTGTAGATGTCTTAAGATTTGCTTGGTTAATCCCCTTACCATTGCAGATAGGTTCCCTTTTCAGCACTGTAAATCTCAAGCTTTTCAAGTTGTATTGAAAAAATTTTTATTATTATACTTTGTCGCTGTCTCCTGCGTTAGCGAGGTAGCGCAAGGAAACAGACGAAAGAATGGCCCAACCCACCGACATACACATGTATATACATACATGTCCACACACGCACATATACATACCTATATATCTCAACATATACATATATATACACACACAGACATATACATATATACACATGTACATAAGTCAAATGACTGGGAGATGTATAAAAGAAAGAGGCAGGAGGTCAAGAGTAAGGTGCAAGAGGTGAAAAAGAGGGCAAATGAGAGTTGGGGTGAGAGAGTATCATTAAATTTTAGGGAGAATTAAAAGATGTTTTGGAAGGAGGTAAATAAAGTGCATAAGACAAGGGAGCAAATGGGAACATCGGTGAAGGGGGCTAATGGGGATGATAACAAGTAGTGGGGATGTGAGAAGGAGATGGAGTGACTATTTTGAAGGTTTGTTGAATGTGTTTGATGATAGAGTGGCAGATATAGGGTGTTTTGGTTGAGGTGGTGTGCAAACTGAGAGGGTTAGGGACACACCACCTCAACCAAAACACCCTATATCTGCCACTCTATCATCAAACACATTCAACAAACCTTCAAAGTACTCACTCCATCTCCTTCTCACATCACCACTACTTGTTATCACCTTCCCATTAGCCCCCTTCACTGATGTTCCCATTTGTTCCTTTGTCTTATGCACTTTATTTACCTCCTTCCAAAACATGTCTTTATCCTCTCTAGAATTCATTGATACTCTGTCACCCTAACTCTCATTTGCCTTCTTTTTCACCTCTTGCACCTTTCTCTTGACCTCCTTCCTCTTTCTTTTATACATCTCCCAGTCATTTGCATTATTTCCCTAAAAAAATCGTCCAAATGCCTCTCTCTTCTCTTTCACTAATAATCTTATTTCTTCATCCCTCCACTCACTACCCTTCCTTATCTGCCCACCTCCCACGCTTCTCATGGCAAAAGCATCTTTTGTACAAACCATCACTGCTTCCCTAAATACATCCCATTCCTGAAGCTTATACTGTACTTAATGATATCAAAATTGAAATGAGAAAAATTCTTTTCAGCACTGCTATCTTTCTGATATTGTGTAAAAGTTTTTGTAGTTGCACTAACACTTTACAAAAGAAAAAAGCAGGAGTAAGGCCTTAGTATCAAGTGAGTTGCTACTGTACCTTTTGTTTATTCAACTTACACCAAAAAATCATACTTTGATTATCGTTATTTTACAAAAAGAAATGTTTTGCAGATGTAATTGATGTGATTCAGTAATAATTTTTCAAAACAATAAAATCACAAAGTTGGTAAAATTACCAGGTTGTCAAAATTTAGCAGATTCTGGCACTATTGCCCCCATATGTACCTGAAATGCCCTTTCCTGCTTCATCTTGGTCAACTTTCAATGCTAGAAGAATCAGTGTTCATAGAAAATCACTCTCCAAAGACAGATTGTCATCATCAAGGATCATTTGCCTGGTCCTTTGAATTGAGATAAAAGCTGATTATTCTCCTACCTGGAAAACTCAATGAATGTGCTGTAATTACCTCTTTTTACAGAACTGAGAGGGAGTTTTACACTCTTATGGGCTCATCTCTAGAATATTGTCTATCGTCTTACAACTTTTTATATTAATGTATGCTGCCTGCATTAATCATGTCCTCAGTCATTTTATGCATTGAGATTATTTCTTTTGTAATTTCTTATGTGTTGCTTAAAAAGTAACCAGATGATAAAACATTGAAATTGATAGAAATTACAGTACTAAGCTGTCAAATTACTGTAATGCATTCTGTATAGAAGAGTATTGTGGCCCTGAAGAAAGCTGTCTATATGTGCTCAAGGAATTTGCAGATATCCATGATAAGCTGCTCAAAATATTGTTTGTCATATTATCAATGGTTGAATATGTACATGTGTATATATGTATATGTCAGATTATGTATATGTTGAAATGTATAGGCATGTACATGTGTGTATATGGGTGTTTATGTATATACATGTGTATGCCGGTGGGTTGGGCCATTCTTTCGTCTGTTTCCTTGTGCTAACTTGTAAACGCAGGAGACAGTGACAAAGTATAATAAATTAATAAAATGAATATATTATTAATGGTGAATGCAGTTAGTAGTAGTGAAGTTGAAGGCAAATGTCATGTATGTTTTAACCCGTAAACTGCAGAGTAGGATTAGAAACCCCATCCCTCAATGCAAAAATTTTTCCTTTCACAAATTGATACATGACTGACATATAAAAGTACAAGAAAATGCACAAAAACTAATGGCAAGCTGGAGTGCTGAATAAGAGAGTTAGATGCGTGGCTGACATGTCTGACAGCTTGAGATAAAAGGGAAAGACATGCAGGTCTTGTTTTTTTCTATCTCTTGAACTTGTTTCATTCTTTACTCCTATTGTTTTCCAAAGACACAGCATTACTGGTGAATAACATGAAAATATTTAGAAGTATTATACCATAGACACTGAAAATGAGTGGGAGTAAATGTGGCTGGCATGTCTAGGCAAGCTACCCTTACCTTGAGGTACAAGAGAAGAACATGAAGGTCCTGATTTATATTATATTCTACTCTTATTTCTCACATGGGCATAATGTTGGTGGTTAATAACATGGCTATATGTAGAAATATTACAGAACACTTATTAAATGATACACTGTGCACTATATAAATGATAATTTAGTCAAGATATGCTTGGAAATATTCTGGTTCTTTACTGTTATCGGTTATCAGAGTTCTCCATCTTAGCATTACAAAAGGAGAAAATTATGTGCAGTTATGTAATTTCTCCAACAGGAAAAGACAAAGGTTGAGCAAAAGGGTGGGAGGGACTCAGGTGGAGGTCCTTTACAAGCCTTCTTCCTCCTTACTTTGCTGAAATTGCTTCAGTAAAATTATTTCTTCAGTTTTCATTGTCATTTTCTTCACTCTTCTCACAGCTGGTAAGTATAATTTTTTGTGTTCCTTCTTATAATTTAGTTCAGCCAACAGTCTAGGACTTTTTCATAGCACCACTGCTCATCTGCCTTGAGACACTGGTTAGACATGCACATAGTGATGATTGGACATGCAGTTACAGTGATGATTGTGCAGTTAACAAGAGCAGAATTTTACACACACTTGCCTGGACATGAAAGAGGCTTCTGTAGGCTACTACTAACAGTATGTAAAGCAATCTATCATCTAGATATTTAAAGAGGTGGGAAAAATTTAAATCATATGTTGGTCACAGTTCCCAAACATTATATGATAATGATCAATGTTTAAAAGTTAACCAAGTTTGAGAAATTGCACTGCATTACAGCAGTTTCCCTGATACATTCAGTCTGTAAAACAGCAGAAAAGATGATCAGAAAACATATGAATGACTACTAGCAAAGGAAACTAGGCTAGAATCTGGTTTGGATTGATATGAATTACTATACCATTTTCGCTCAGATCTGATACCTGGGTGGACACAAAGCTTAGCTGGTATTGATGGACACAAACAGGTATGTATGGAGTATGGAGTCACTTTGGAAACTAGGCAGAATCTGGTTTGGATTGATATGAACTACTTACTATACCATGTTCACTCAGATCTGATAACGAGGTGGACAGAAGCTTAGCTGGTATTGATGGACACAAACAGGTATGTATGGAGTACAGAGTCACTTTGGTCACCAGATAACAATGACTGGCTGCTGCGGGAACATCTATGGCCAGAGAGCAGCGACCCGCCACCAGTCGGGCTGCTTTAATAGCCTATGTGGAAACTAGGCTAGAATCTGCTTTGGATTGATATGAACTACTATACCATGTTCACTCAGATCTGATACCTGGGTGGACACAAAGCTTAGCTGGTATTGATGGACACAAACCGGTATGTATGGAGTACGGAGTCACTTTGGAAACTAGGCCAGAATCTGATTTGGATTGATATGAACTACTATACCATGTTCACTCAGATCTAATACCTGGGTGGATAGAAGCTTAGCTGGTATTGACGGACACACACAGGTATGTATGGAGTACGAAGTCACTTTGGTTACCAGACAACAATGACTGGCTGCTGCGGGAACATCTATGGCCAGAGAGCAGCAACCCGGCACCAGTTGGGCTGCTTTAATAGCGTAGCCTACTTTTTAATTGCCATCTGTTGGTTTACTTACTTAGATGGCTCAAGGAATTGCATTAATCAGGATATACAAAAATATTTCTTGATATTTCATGATTTTCAGACTTAATTACTGCTGCTTAAGACTTGAAAATCTGACAATTGTTAAACACTGGTTCATCCACCTGCTCTGTAAAGGCTGCACCTGACCTATTCATGACACCTGTCATGGGGTGAGAGAGTATCATTAAATTTTAGGTAGAATAAAAAGATATTTTGGAAGAAGGTAAATAAAGTGCGTAAGACAAGGGAACAAATGGGAACTTCAATGAAGGGGGCTAATGGGGAGGTGATAACAAGTAGTGGTGATGTGGGAAGGAAATGGAGTGAGTATTTTGAAGGTTTGTTGAATGTGTTTGATGATAGAGTGGCAGATACAGGATGTTTTGGTCGAGGTGGTGTGCAAAGTGAGAGGGTTGGGGAAAACGATTTGGTAAACAGAGAAGAGGTAGTAAAAGCTTTGCAGAAGATGAAAGCCAGCAAGGCAGTGGGTTTGGATGGTATTGCAGTGGAATTTATTAAAAAAGGGGGTGACTGTATTGTTGACTGGTTGGTAAGGTTATTTAATGTATGTATGACTCATGGTGAGGTGCCTGAGGATTGGTGAAATGCTTGCATAGTGCCATTGTACAAAGGCAAAGGGTATAAAAGTGAGTGCTCAAATTACAGAGGTATAAGTTTTGAGTATTCCTGGGAAATTATATGGGAGGGTATTGATTGAGAGGATGAAGGCATGTACAGTGCATCAGATTGGGGAAGAGCAGTGTGGTTTCAGAAGTGGTAGAGGATATGTGGATCAGGTGCTTGCTTTGAAGAATGTATGTGAGAAATACTTAGAAAAGCAAATGGATTTGTATGTGGAATTTATGGATTTGGAGAAGGCATATGATAGAGTTGATAGAGATGCTCTATGGAAGGTATTAAGAATATATGGTGTGGGAGGGAAGTTGTTAGAAGCAGTTAAAAGTTTTTATCGAGGATGTAAGGCATGTGTACGTGTAGGAAGATAGGAAAGTGATTGGTTCTCAGTGAATGTAGGTTTGTGGCAGGGGTGTGTGATGTCTCCATGGTTGTTTAATTTGTTTATGGATGGGGTTGTTAGGGAGGTGAATGGAAGAGTTTTGGAAAGAGGAGCAAGTATGCTGTCTGTGGTGGATGAAAGAGCTTGGAAAGTGAGTCAGTTGTTGTTCGCTGATGAAACAGCACTGGTGGCTGATTCATGTGAGAAACTGGAGAAGCTGGTGACTGAGTTTGGTAAAGTGTGTGTAAGAAGAAAGCTGAGAGTAAATGAGAATAAGAGCAAGGTTATTAGGTACAGTAGGGTTGAGGGACAAGTCAACTGGGAGGTAAGTTTGAATGGAGAAAAACTGGAGGAAGTGAAGTGTTTTAGATATCTGGGAGTGGATTTGGCAGCAGATGGAACCATGGAAGCAGAAGTGAATCATAGGGTGGGGGAGGGGGCGAAAGTTCAGGGAGTGTTTAAGAATGTGTGGAAGTTGAGAACATTATCTCGGAAAGCAAAAATGGGTATGTTTGAAGGAATAGTGGTTCCAACAATGTTACGTGGTTGCGAGGCGTGGGCTATGGATAGAGTTGTGCGGAGGAGGGTGGATGTGCTGGAAATGAGATGTTTGAGGACAATATGTGGTGTGTGGTGGTTTGATTGAGTAAGTAATAATAGGATAAGAGAGATGTGTGGTAATAAAAAGAGTGTGGTTGAGAGAGCAGAAGAGGGTGTTTTGAAATGGTTTGGTCACATGGAGAGAATGAGTGAGGAAAGATTGACCAAGAGGATATATGTGTCAGAGGTGGAGGGAACGAGGAGAAGTGGGAGACCAAATAGGAGGTGGAAAGATGGAGTGAAAAAGATTTTGAGTGAGCGGAGCCTGAACATGCAGGAGTTTGAAAGGCATGCAAGGAATAGAGTGAATTGGAACGATGTGGTATACCGGGGTCGACGTGCCGTCAATGGATTGAACCAGGGCACGTGAAGCATCTGGGGTAAACCATGGAAAGATCTGTGTGGCCTGCATGTGGAAAGGGAGCTGTGCTTTTGGTGCATTATTACATGACAGCTAGAGACTGAGTGTGAACGAATGTGGCCTTTGTTGTCTTTTCCTAGCACTACCTCGCACACATGAAGGGGGAGGGGGTTGTCATTTCATGTGTGGCGTGGTGGCGATGGGAATGAATAAAGGCAGACAGTATGAACTATGTACATGTTTATATATGTATATGTCCGTGTGTGTATACATATGTATACAGTGAGATGTATAGGTATGCATATTTGCGTGTGTGGATGTGTATGTATATACATGTGTATGTGGGTGGGTTGGGCCATTCTTTTGTCTGTTTCCTTGCGCTACCTCGCTAATGCGGGAGACAGCGACAAAGCAAAATAAATGAATAAATATAACATTTCAGGAATAGTATTTGATTGGCGTTGTATCTCCCAAAATATAGTGACCAATGCAAAACACATTGTGGTCAATATGAAAATATTAAATTGACACTGAATATGCAAGTAATGCACGGTGCCATATGTAAGCCCTTTGAACTTTTAATATCGAATTTGCTTATTTTTTTCTTTGCGTCATGTAAAATAAAGCCAGACACAAATGAGTTACAGAAAAATTACATGAACTGGCAAGTGATAATTATCTAAAGAATAATGAAAACTAGCAACTGATCATTATTGCTAGTATGTAACCTCCTTCATTGAAAACATCTACATGCCCACATTTACTTCATGTCTCATTATTTTATAAAACTTTTTAACTTTAATTTTCTTTGAAAATGGTAAACTTTGTAAGCTATATTTTACCTCTTTGGCGTCAGAAATTATTCCGTATTTAAACTGGCTGCTTATACTGCATACAATTTACAAATGTGTGTTAAGATAAGAAGAGCTGTACATTTACCTTGCTCAGTGTTGCATTAACCAATCAGCACCCTTAATTCAAACATTTCTTAGCTCCAGCTATCAGAGCTGAGTGAACAGGGTATATGTTGTTGAACAGTTGGAATAAACAGAATGATGAAACTGTATCAAGATTATACAGACGTTTAGAAAGCTACTTGGTGGCAAAGTGCAAAAGATGGGATCATTTATGTTGAACTCTCCTTGGACTGTACAAATAGTAATTAACTGAAATAAGATTAAGAACACACCTCATGAAGGATCATTGCTAATTTCTTTCATCATTCATGTGTTATATTTAAATGCTGTATACAAGTTTCATCATATTTACTTACAGAAACTAAAAAAATAGTCTGGATGGAGGTGACCCTTCAACTGTAATGAGTCTGAAAAATTTTGAGTCAGTCCAACTAATACTTCCAAATCTAAACTTAATCAGGAACATTTTGAAGCATAGAGTACATTAAAAATGCGAATACAAAAATAAATTTAAGGAGAATACACAATACTTCATCAGTAAGATTAAACTCAAAGAACACCTGACAAGCTTCTCAAAGTGAGCTACAATACAAAACAGCCCTAAATTTGCTTGAAAAAAAATTACATTGCATATCGCCAAATACAAGTGGCATAAAAGGAAACAAATCTAACATCACTAAGGTCATAAAGTGAGAAGATCAAAGAGCAAATAGAAGTAGGAACAACACTTAAAACATCTGCACTGCAACAGTGTGAATAAGACAGTGATGGGGCAAGAGGGTATGATATGCTATTTGCATTTGTATCAATGACATTTCAGGCTGGAGCAAGTTGTTTTATTGGTGATGGGTCTCTGTAAATGAGCATTAACCAGCCCTATAGATATGCTGGTGGTTGGAGAGGTTGAATTCATATGGATAAATCATATTTACAGGGAACAACAGTGTATTAACCCCCATATAAGGAAGTGCTGTCTCTTTAGTACTCATGGAACTCTGTTCAGAGATGAAAAATAGGAAAATAATTTTCCTTCAACTTTAAGAAAAGATATTGGAAGGAGGTGAGGTGAACAAAAGGACAAATTGGTGCATTAGTGAAAGGGGCATATAAGGAAGTGGTTACAGGCAGAGGAGGAAGAGATAATGGAGTGAGTATTTAAAGGATTGCTAAATGTGTTCAAATGATAGTGTGGCAGCTGTGGGTGACATATAAGTATGGACAGCAAGACCTTGACAAGTGGTTTGGTGAAAAGAGAAGAGATGGTTAGAGCCTTGTGTAGGATGAAGTTTAGCATAGATGATGGAATTGTTGGGGTGGCAGTCGAAAAGGAGTGACTTGCTCATTAGTTAGTCAGGATTTTCATTGTATGCATGATTCATGGTGAGGTCTTGAGGATTGGTGGAATGCCTGTAATGGTTTTTATAGTAGGTAATAGGAGTTGGTGTTATCATTAGGTTGGAGCATTTGAAAACCTGTGCTCAAGTTGCCCTCAGCCAATGGCCTGTAAAGGGTGAGGCAGTAACGGCTAAGAAGTGGCACTGGAGTTCGCCAGTTATGGAGATTCTTTTGCCATGGCCACCCCCTTGAGGGGGTTCCCAAAGGGAACAGGCATCGTTGGTATAGAATGATAGAGATGAATGCAAGGAAGTTAAAGTGAATATTTGGATTATGGAGGTATAGTTCTGTGAAGGGAGCTAATGGGGAGGTGATAACAAGTAATGATGATGTGAGAAGGAGGTGGAGTGAGTGTTTTAAAGTTTTGTTGAATGTGTTTGATGATAGAGTGGCAGATATAGGGTGTTTTGGTCGAGGTGGTGAGCAGAGTGAAAGGGTTAGGGAAAATGATTTGGTAAACAGAGAAGAGGTAGTAAAATCTTTGTGGAAGATGAAAGCCGGCAAGGCAGCGGGTTTGGATGGTATTGCAGTGGAATTTATAAAAAAAAGGGGGTGACTGTGTTGTTGACTGGTTGGTAAGGTTACTTAATGTATGTATGATTCATGGTGAGGTGCCTGAGGATTGGCGGAATGCTTGCCTAGTGCCATTGTACAAAGGCAAAGGGGACAAAGGTGAGTGCTCAAATTACAGATGTATAAGTTTGTTGAGTATTCTTGGGAAATTATATGGGAGGGTATTGATTGAGAGGGTGAAGGCATGTACAGAGCATCAGATTGGGGGAAGAGCAGTGTGGTTTCAGAAGTGGTAGAGGATGTGTGGGTCAGGTGTTTGCTTTGAGGAATGTATGTGAGAAATACTGAGAAAAGCAAATGGATTTGTATGTAGCATTTATGGATCTGGAGAAGGCATATGATAAGAGTTGATAGAGATGCTCTATGGAAGGTATTAAGAATATATGGTGTGGGAGGCAAGTTGTTAGAAGCACTGAAAAGTTTCTATCGAGGATGTAAGGCATGTGTACATGTAGGAAGAGAGGAAAGTGATTGGTTCTTAGTGAATGAAGGTTTGGGGCAGGGGTGTGTGATGTCTCTATGGTTGTTTAATTTGTTTATGGATAGGGTTGTTAGGGAGGTGAATGCAAGGGATTTGGAAAGAGGGGCAAGTATGCAGTCTGTTGTGGATGAGAGAGCTTGGGAAGTGAGTCAGTTGTTGTTCGCTGATGATACAGCACTGGTGGCTGATTCATGTGAGAAACTGCAGAAGCTGGTGACTGAGTTTGGTAAAGTGTGTGAAAGAAGAAAGTTGAGAGTAAATGTGAATAAGAGCAAGGTTATTAGGTACAGTAGGGTTGAGGGTCAAGTGAATTGGGAGGTAAGTTTGAATGGAGAAAAACTAGGGGAAGTGAAGTGCTTTAGATATCTGGGAGTGGATTTGGCAGCGGATGGAACCATGGAAGCGGAAGTGGATCATAGGGTGGGGGAGGGGGCGAAAATCCTGGGAGCCTTGAAGAATGTGTGGAAGTCGAGAACATTATCTCGGCAAGCAAAAATGGGTATGTTTGAAGGAATAGTGGTTCCAGTAATGTATGGTTGCGAGGTGTGGGTTATGGATAGAGTTGTGCGCAGGAGGGTGGATGTGCTGGAAATGAGATGTTTGAGGACAATATGTGGTGTGAGGTGGTTTGATCGAGTAAGTAATAATAGGGTAAGAGAGATGTGTGGTAATTAAAAGAGTGTGGTTGAGAGAGCAGAAGAGGGTGTTTTGAAATGGTTTGGTCACATGGAGAGAATGAGTGAGGAAAGATTGACAAAGAGGATATATGTGTCAGAGGTGGAGGGAACGAGAAGTGGGAGACCAAATTGGAGGTGGAAAGATGGAGTGAAAAAGATTTTGAGTGATTGGGGCCTAAACATGCAGGAGGGTGAAAGGCGTGCAAGGAATAGAGTGAATTGGAACGATGTGGTATACCGGGGTCGACGTGCTGTCAATGGATTGAACCAGGGCATGTGAAGCATTTGGGGTAAACCATGGAAAGTTCTGTGGGGCTTGGATGTGGAAAGGGAGCTGTGGTTTCAATGCATTATTACGTGACAGCTAGAGACTGAGTGTGAACGAATGGGGCCTTTGTTGTCTTTTCCTAGCGCTACCTCGCACACATGAGGGGGGAGGGAGTTGTTATTTCATGTGTGGCAAGGTGGCAATGGGAATGAATAAAGGCTGACTATGAATTATGTACATGTGTTTATATGTATATGTCTGTGTGTCTATATATATATGTATACGTTGAGATGTATAGGTATGTATATTTGTGTGTGTGGACGTGTATGTATATACATGTGTATGTGGGTGGGTTGGGCCATTGCGCTACCTCACTAACGCAGGAGACAGCGACAAAGCAAAATAAATAGTTCTGTTTGAGTGTACCTGGTAAGTTGAATGAAAGAGTGTTTTGTGAGGGGATGATGATATGCATGGACTGGGGTGGAACATTGTGATCCCAGGTGTGGTATGTGTACATCAAGTGTTTGTGTTGAAGAATTTGTGTGAGAAATACTTGAGGAAACAAGGATTTGTATGTGGCACTTATGGATTAGGAGAAAGCATGTGATAAGACTGATAGGAATGCTTTAGGGAAGGAAAGCCACCAAAAGCAGTGAGGAATTTTTATCAAGAGAGTAAGGCATGTGTGAGTAGGCAGAGAGGGGTTTAATGGCTCCAGGTGAAGGGTTTGCAGCAGTGGTATATGTCACCTGGATGTTTAATCTATTTATGGATGGGATGGTGAAGGTGGTGAATGCTAGGGTCTTGGAGAAAGAGAAAACTGGCTTCTTAGCATTTGAAAGGACAAAGTTAAAAGAAAAAGTTTTATAAATAAAAGGAGGATCATTGTGTTTATTAGCAAGTTGGAGTATGAGCTTGAATGAGGAGAACCTCAAGGAAGTTGGTTGTTTTAAATATGTAGGGGTGAACATGGCAGCAAATAGAAGAATGGGAACTGCATTGTGAAAGGCTAAGGTCCTGGCCACACTGAAAAGTGTGAAAAGAAAGGCCCCTATCAGAGAGGGGTAAAGATGGGTATGTGTGATGGTATGGTATAGTAGTCCCACTGGAGTTTTATGGGCCATTGATAAAAAATTATAGAAGTGGGTGAATTGCATTAGAAATGAAATGTTTGAGAACAAAGTGTGATGTAAGGTGGGTTGATTGAATAAGAAATGATATGGTAAGAGAGAGATATGGTAGTGATAGGAATATGAATGAGAGAGCTGAAATGGTTTGGACATATCTAACAGATGGGTGCAGAGAGGTAACTAAGAGGGTATTGTCTATATGTTGGAAGTAGAGGGAACAACAGAAGAGCAGATAGAAGAGAAGTTAGAAGGATAGACTGAAACCTTTGATATTTGGGGCTTAAACACGCAGGAGTACGTGAAGTGTGTGAGTGGAACAGAGTAATTGGAGTGATGTAGTATACACGTGGCAATATACTGTCAATGGGCTGAACCTAGGGAAGCAGACAGGGGAAAACAGAAAGATCTGTAGGGCCTGGTCATGGATAAGGAACTCTGGTATGGGTGCATTACTCATGATAGCTAAAGAGTGTATTTGAAGAAATAAGGATCAAGTTTGAAAAATTTTTGCATCATTAAACTGGTCTTGGTTTTTATAGTACACAAGCAAGTAGACCAGTACTCATTGAGGAAACAGTATTCAATTAGATCATAATTTTATCTGCTATTTGTTAAGCTGTGATAGGGAAAGTTATGCTTGCTCAGTCTGTTACTGGATACAGATGTATGTCAAGTTTGGGGAAAAAATGCAAAAGCTGAATAGCATGAACTGCCAAATAATACTTTGCAAGAACTAAAAACTGATTTATCAGGAAATTTTAAGGCATATTGTTACTTCTGGAGTGTCATGCAGCAGCCTCCTTTTCAAAGATTGGCTAAGGTTAAAGCGATATGTTAGAGTATTACCCAAGTATTCTTATGAGGTTGCCCAGAAGTTCATCTTGATGCAGGTATGTAGGTAGTCCATGTGATTATGAAATCAAAAATGAAATATAAAACAAGCCAGATCATTTCCTTGTATACCATACCTGTTTTGCTATAACAACAGCCCATAGCCAAACTAGTTTCATTCCACATCCAAGAAACACTAAAAGTGAGGAAGCTTATCTTAAGAAATTTAAAGTTTCTTCCTATTACTGGATATGAAGAAGTAACTTTTTATTAAAGAATTTCCCAACATTTTAATATCAAGCTTAATTATTACTAAATGCTTATTCATCCCAAATTTCTAAGATGAAAAAAAAAGTTAAAATCTTTGCAGGTTATCAAGTTCTTTCACAAATTCTTAAAAAAAAGTTAAACTTTATCTTCCCTTGCAGGTAGCAATCAGCAAGGTGATCATTTCACACACTAAATTTTATCTCTGCAGTGAGTGTTAGGGATAACTTTCCAAATTCATCCACACTGATTTGTTTGTGAATCCACAGGCAAAGCAGTTGAGATGAACTCATTTTGAGATGGATTGCTTCAGCCATAAAAGGCAAAGCCTCAGCCATGGTGAACCAGATTACAGCATAAATGAGAATGGCCTACCTTCATGCTGCAAGATCCCACCTCACGAGAGAAGCTTCCTGCTTGATGGACCATAAATGCTCCCTCACAACTTCTCTTGCTCCACATGCATTGTTACAGCCCTTCACCTGCTCTCCCTACTTCTCCTGAACAGTAAAGTGGCCTTTTATTATACTCGGCATGTTTTGAGTGCAAAAGCTCTTTTGTACAGTGAAATTAATATTTCACTAAGTCTTACTTCTACAAATGGTCCAATCAAAAGAGAATCTTGGGAAGAAAGCCAGGCAGCTGGTATGGGACTAAATAGTTTTCACCTTGTTTGATGCATACTGGAGCTCAGAATTTCAAGAATGTGCTGCAGACTATAGGAGGCAACAAGATTACAATATATGAGGGTCTTGAAAAAATGGTTCATTTTTAATTCCAGCTAGTTTGAAGATGATGGGACATTGGGGAAAGAATTTTCTTCAATTTTTTAATAACATGCACCTGATTCATTTAATCAACTAAAGGTGAGAGACCACCAGCTTTCTACTTGCATTCCTCAATGTATATAATGTAATGTACATGATTCCGAATACTTTTATAATGTCCCCATACATTCTTCTGCAGTGCAACAAATGTATAAGTGTCCGTACTTAATTAGGGAAACAGTGCTAGCATGTTCGAGAGATGCATGTGGCATGCAAAAATTCGGAATGTGTGGCCAGTGAAGTATGGAATTCTTCTGGAGAGTCAGGTGCCTACAACTGAAATAGCATCACCGAAACCAGATGGAGAACTACTGCCAACATTTTACAGTTTACTGCATCCATTAGGTGAAATAAATCCTCTCCTGTATAGAGCTGGAGCGTGTTGCGCAGTCGGAAGACGTAACAGGACCCAGAGAGGGAGAGAGGCGGAGTCTGGACAATTTTGCAGATGAGCTGGTTCGCAGGGAGTTTCATGGAAATTACTTGGTGGATGTCAAGCAGCTCATCACCCACCGCTTCAAGTTCTAGGAGGATAGAAGGCGTATGAGACGTTGCGAGACGTGTGTGAGACCCCGAACTCGTGTGTTTGATGATTTTAGAACACTGGAACGTGAAAACAGAAAAGCGCGTTGAGGCAGACAAGATGAGTGAGATGGCTACTGCTTGTGAATCTCCTCCAAAGAGTGTCCTTAAGTTTGATGATGACTCAGAATTTCCTCAAGTGTAAACAGTGCAGTTAGTAACTCTGGGACTTTCCCATAATTGAAAACATTTCTTCATGTCAGGTTTTGTGGGCTGAGAAGGCAGCTTATATTCAAATTTTGTTGCAAAACTATCTCAGTAAATATCATCCAGATCTTTGTGATGAATGTTAAATATTGCAAGTGTAATGAGAGATTTTAACTATGTATAATGTTTCTTGTACATTAGCATATTACTGGGAAGATGTGCTGAAGATGAAGCAAGATAAAGTTCCGTAATTCCAAGAGAATCAGTCTGTCCTGGTTGTCTTAGTTTTTTATGCTTAACATTTGGTGAAGTAAGGCATTTACATCATATGTTTAAATTTAATGAAAGTATTTTCCTTATTTTCAGTAATTTAAGAATATTTTTATGGTACGGATGAATTGATGTATATGACTGTGTATATATATATATATATATGTGTATGTGTGTATATATATATATATATATATATATATATATATATATATATATATATATTTATATTTTTTTTTTTTATTATACTTTGTCGCTGTCTCCCGCGCTTGCGTCCACACACGCATATATACATACCTACAGAGCTTTCCATGGTTTACCCCAGACGCTTCACATGCCTTGATTCAATCCACTGACAGCACGTCAACCCCGGTATACCACATCGATCCAATTCACTCTATTCCTTGCCCTCCTTTCACCCTCCTGCATGTTCAGGCCTCGATCACACAAAATCTTTTTCACTCCATCTTTCCACCTCCAATTTGGTCTCCCACTTCTCCTCGTTCCCTCCACCTCCGACACATATATCCTCTTGGTCAATCTTTCCTCACTCATTCTCTCCATGTGCCCAAACCATTTCAAAACACCCTCTTCTGCTCTCAACCACGCTCTTTTTATTTCCACACAACTCTCTTACCCTTACATTACTTACTCGATCAAACCACCTCACACCACACATTGTCCTCAAACATCTCATTTCCAGCACATCCATCCTCCTGTGCACAACTCTATCCATAGCCCACGCCTCGCAACCATACATTGTTGGAACCACTATTCCTTCAAACATACCCATTTTTGCTTTCCGAGATAATGTTCTCGACTTCCACACATTCTTCAAGGCTCCCAGAATTTTCGCCCCCTCCCCCACCCTATGATCCACTTCCGCTTCCATGGTTCCATCCGCTGCCAGATCCACTCCCAGATATCTAAAACACTTTACTCCCTCCAGTTTTTCTCCATTCAAACTTACCTCCCAACTGACTTGACCCTCAACCCTACTGTACCTAATTACCTTGCTCTTATTCACATTTACTCTTAACTTTCTTCTTTCACACACTTTACCAAACTCAGTCACCAGCTTCTGCAGTTTCTCACATGAATATATATATATATGTTATCCCTGGGGATAGGGGATTAAGAGTACTTCCCACGTATTCCCTGCGTGTCGTAGAAGGCGACTAAAAGGGGAGGGAGCGGGAGGCTGGAAATCCTCCCCTCTCGTTTTTTTTTTTAATTTTCCAAAAGAAGGAACAGAGGGGGGCCAGGTGAGGATATTCCACAAAGGCCCAGTCCTCTATTCTTAACGCTACCTTGCTAACGTGGGAAATGGCGAATAGTTAAAAAAATATATATATATATATATATATATATATATATATATATGAAGTCTGTTAGGGATGAGAGAGCTTGGGAAGTGAGTCAGTTGTTGTTTGCTGATGATGCAGTGCTGGTGGCTGATTCATGTGAGAAACTGCAGAAGCTGGTGACTGAGTTTGGTAAAGTGTGTGAAAGAAGAAAGTTAAGAGTAAATGTGAATAAGAGCAAGGTTATTAGGTACAGTAGGGTTGAGGGTCAAGTCAATTGGGAGGTAAGTTTGAATGGAGAAATAATGGAGGAAGTAAAGTGTTTTAGATATCTGGGAGTGGATCTGGCAGCGGATGGAACCATGGAAGCAGAAGTGAATCATAGGGTGGGGGAGGGGGCGAAAATCCTGGTAGCCTTGAAGAATGTGTGGAAGTCGAGAACATTATCTCGGAAAGCAAAAATGGGTATGTTTGAAGGAATAGTGGTTCCAACAATGCTGTATGGTTGCGAGGCATGGGCTATGGAGAGAGTTGTGCGCAGGAGGGTGGATGTGCTGGAAATGAGATGTTTGAGGACAATGTGTGGTGTGAGGTGGTTTGAGCGAGTAAGTAACGTAAGGGTAAGAGAGATGTGTGGAAATAAAAGAGCGTGGTTGAGAGAGCAGAAGAGGGTGTTTTGAAATGGTTTGGGCACATGGAGAGAATGAGTGAGGAGAGATTGACCAAGAGGATATATGTGTCGGAGGTGGAGGGAACGAGGAGAAGTGGGGGACCAAATTGGAGGTGGAAAGATGGAGTGAAAAAGATTTTGAGTGATCGGGGCCTGAACATGCAGGAGGGTGAAAGGCGGGCAAGGAATAGAGTGAATTGAAGCGATGTGGTATACCGGGGTCAACGTGCTGTCAATGGATTGAATCAGGGCATGTGAAAGCATCTGGGGTATACCATGGAAAGTTCTGTGGGGCCTGGATGTGGAAAGGGAGTTGTGGTTTCGGGCATTATTGCATGACAGCTAGAGACTGAGTGTGAACGAATGAGGCCTTTGGTGTCTTTTCCTAGCGCTACCTCGCACACATGAGGGGGGAGGGGGATGTTATTCCATGTGTGGCGAGGTGGCGATGGGAATGAAAAAAGGCAGACAGTGTGAATTGTGTGCATGTGTATATATGTATGTGTCTGAATTGTGTGCATGTGTATATATGTATGTGTCTGTGTGTGTATATATATATGTGTATATTGAGATGTATGGGTATGTATATTTGCGTGTGTGGACGTGTATGTATATACATGTATATGTGGGTGGGATGGGCCAATTGCTTTCGTCTGTTTCCTTGCGCTACCTCGCAAACGCGGGAGACAGCGACAAAGGAAAAAAAAAATAATAATATATCTCTATCAACTCTATGCCTTCTCCAGATCCATAAATGCTACATACAAATCCATTTGCTTTTCTAAGTATTTCTCACATACATTCTTCAAAGCAAACACCTGATCCACACATCCTCTACCACTTCTGAAACCACACTGCTCTTCCCCCATCTGATGCTCTGTACATGCCTTCACCCTCTCAATCAATACCCTCCCATATAATTTACCAGGAATACTCAACAAACTTATACCTCTGTAATTTGAGCACTCACTCTTATCCCCTTTGCCCTTGCACAATGGCACTATGCACGCATTCCGCCAATCCTCAGGCACCTCACCGTGAGTCATACATACATTAAATAACCTTACCAACCAGTCAACAATACAGTCACCCCCTTTTTTAATAAATTCCACTGCAATACCATCCAAACCTGCTGCCTTGCCGGCTTTCATCTTCCGCAAAGCTTTTACTACCTCTTCTCTGTTTACCAAATCATTTTCCCTAACCCTCTCACTTTGCACACCACCTCGACCAAAACACCCTATGTCTGCCACTCTATCATCAAACACATTCAACAAACCTTCAAAATACTCACTCCATCTCCTTCTCACATCACCACTACTTGTTATCACCTGCCCATTTGCCCCCTTCACTGAAGTTCCCATTTGCTCCCTTGTCTTACGCACTTTATTTACCTCCTTCCAGAACATCTTTTTATTTTCCTGAAAATTTAATGATACTCTATCACCCCAACTCTCATTTGCCCTCTTTTTCACCTCTTGCACCTTTCTCTTGACCTATATATATATATATATTTTTTTTTTTTTTGCTTTGTCGCTGTCTCCTGCGTTTGCGAGGTAGCGCAAGGAAACAGATGAAAGAAATGGCCCAACCCACCCCCATACACATGTATATACATACGTCCACACACGCAAATATACATACCTACACAGCTTTCCATGGTTTACCCCAGACGCTTCACATGCCCTGATTCAATCCACTGACAGCACGTCAACCCCGGTATACCACATCGGTCCAATTCACTCTATTCCTTGCCCTCCTTTCACCCTCCTGCATGTTCAGGCCCCGATCGCACAAAATCTTTTTCACTCCATCTTTCCACCTCCAATTTGGTCTCCCACTTCTCCTCGTTCCCTCCACCTCCGATACATATATCCTCTTGGTCAATCTTTCCTCACTCATTCTCTCCATGTGCCCAAACCATTTCAAAACACCCTCTTCTGCTCTCTCAACCACGCTCTTTTTATTTCCACACATCTCTCTTACCCTTACGTTACTTACTCGATCAAACCACCTCACACCACACACTGTCCTCAAACATCTCATTTCCAGCACATCCATCCTCCTGTGCACAACTCTATCCATAACCCACGCCTCGCAACCATACAACGTTGTTGGAACCACTATTCCTTCAAACATACCCATTTTTGCTTTCCGAGATAATGTTCTCGACTTCCACACATTCTTCAAGGCTCCCAGGATTTTCGCCCCCTCCCCCACCCTATGATCCACTTCCGCTTCCATGGTTCCATCCGCTGCCAGATCCACTCCCAGATATCTAAAACACTTTACTTCCTCCAGTTTTTCTCCATTCAAACTTACCTCCCAATTGACTTGACCCTCAACCCTACTGTATCTAATTACCTTGCTCTTATTTACATTTACTCTTAACTTTCTTCTTTCACACACTTTACCAAACTCAGTCACCAGCTTCTGCAGTTTCTCACATGAATCAGCCACCAGCGCTGTATCATCAGCGAACAACAACTGACTCACTTCCCAAGCTCTCTCAACCACAACAGACTTCATACTTGCCCCTCTTTCCAAAACTCTTGCATTCACCTCCCTAACAACCCCATCCATAAACAAATTAAACAACCATGGAGACATCACACACCCCTGCCGCAAACCTACATTCACTGAGAACCGATCACTTTCCTCTCTTCCTACACGTACACATGCCTTACATCCTTGATAAAAACTTTTCACTGCTTCTAACAACTTGCCTCCCACACCATATATTCTTAATACCTTCCACAGAGCATCTCTATCAACTCTATCATATGCCTTCTCTAGATCCATAAATGCTACATACAAATCCATTTGCTTTTCTAAGTGTGTATATATATATATATATATATATATATATATATATATATATATATATATATATATATATATATATATATTATCCCTGGGGATAGGGGAGAAAGAATACTTCCTACATATTCCTGCGTGTCGTAGAAGGCGACTAAAAGGGGAGGGAGCAGGGGGCTGGAAATCCTCCCCTCTTGCTTTTTTTTTAATTTTCCAAAAGAAGGAACAGAGAAGGGGGCCAGGTGACGATATTCCCTCAGAGGCCCAGTCCTCTGTTCTTAACGCTACCTTGCTAATGCAGGAAATGGCGAATAGTTCGAAAAAAAAAAATATATATATATATATATATATATATATATATATATATATATATATATATATATATATATATATATATATATATATTATCCCTGGAGATAGGGTAGAAAGAATACTTCCCACGCATTCCTCACATGTTGTAGAAGGCGACTAGAGGGGACGGGAGCGGGGGGCCAGAAATCCTCCCCTCCTTGTATTTTAACTTTCTAAAATGGGAAGTGAGTCAGTTGTTGTTCGCTGATGATACAGCGCTGGTGGCTGATTCATGTGAGAAACTGCAGAAGCTGGTGACTGAGTTTGGTAAAGTGTGTGAAAGAAGAAAGTTAAGAGTAAATGTGAATAAGAGCAAGGTTATTAGGTACAGTAGGGTTGAGGGTCAAGTCAATTGGGAGGTGAGTTTGAATGGAGAAAAACTGGAGGAAGTAAAGTGTTTTAGATATCTGGGAGTGGATCTGGCAGCGGATGGAACCATGGAAGCGGAAGTGGATCATAGGATGGGGGAGGGGGCGAAAATTCTGGGAGCCTTGAAGAATGTGTGGAAGTCAAGAACATTATCTCGGAAAGCAAAAATGGGTATGTTTGAAGGAATAGTGGTTCCAACAATGTTGTATGGTTGCGAGGCGTGGGCTATGGATAGAGTGGTGCACAGGAGGATGGATGTGCTGGAAATGAGATGTTTGAGGACAATGTGTGGTGTGAGGTGGTTTGATCGAGTAAGTAACGTAAGGGTAAGAGAGATGTGTGGAAATAAAAAGAGCGTGGTTGAGAGAGCAGAAGAGGGTGTTTTGAAATGGTTTGGGCACATGGAGAGAATGAGTGAGGAAAGATTGACCAAGAGGATATATGTGTCGGAGGTGGAGGGAACGAGGAGAAGAGGGAGACCAAATTGGAGGTGGAAAGATGGAGTGAAAAAGATTTTAAGTGATCGGGGCCTGAACATGCAGGAGGGTGAAAGGAGGGCAAGGAATAGAGTGAATTGGAGCGATGTGGTATACCGGGATTGACGTGCTGTCAGTGGATTGAATCAGGGCATGTGAAGCGTCTGGGGTAAACCATGGAAAGCTGTGTAGGTATGTATATTTGCGTGTGTGGACGTATGTATATACATGTGTATGGGGGTGGGTTGGGCCATTTCTTTCGTCTGTTTCCTTGCGCTACCTCGCAAACGCGGGAGACAGCGACAAAGAAAAAAAAAAAAAAATGGGAAACAAGAAGGAGTCATGCGGGGAGTGCTCATCCTCCTCGAAGGCTCAGATTGGGGTGTCTAAATGTGTGTGGATGTAACCAAGATGTGAAAAAAGGAGAGATAGGTAGTATGTTTGAGGAAAGGAACCTGGATGTTTTGGCTCTGAGTGAAATGAAGCTCAAGGGTAAAGGGAAAGAGTGGTTTGGGAATGTCTTGGGAGTAAAGTCAGGGGTTAGTGAGAGGACAAGAGCAAGGGAAGGAGTAGCACTACTCCTGAAACAGGAGTTGTAGGAGTATGTGATAGAATGTAAGAAAGTAAATTCTAGATTGATATGGGTAAAACTGAAAGTTGATGGAGAGAGATGGTGATTATTGGTGCATATGCACCTGGGCATGAGAAGAAAGATCATGAGAGGCAAGTGTTTTGGGAGCAGCTGAATGAGTGTGTTAGTGGTTTTGATGCACAAGACCGGGTTATAGTGATGGGTGACTTGAATGCAAAGGTGAGTAATGTGGAAGTTGAGGGAATAATTGGGATACATAGGGTGTTCAGTGTTGTAAATGGAAATGGTGAAGAGCTTGTAGATTTATGTGCTGAAAAAGGACTGGTGATTGGGAATACCTGGTTTAAAAAGCAAGATACACATAAGTATATATATGTAAGTAGGAGAGATGGCCAGAGAGCATTATTGGATTACATGTTAATTGACAGGCACGAAAGAGAGACTTTTGGATGTTAATGTGCTGAGAGGTGCAACTGGAGGGATGTCTGATCATTATCTTGTGGAAGCGAAGGTGAAGATTTGTGGGGGTTTCAGAAAAGAAGAGAGAATGTTGGGGTGAAGAGGATGGTGAGAGTAAGTGAGCTTGGGAAGGAGACTTGTTTGAGGAAGTACCTGAAGAGACTGAGTACAGAATGGAAAAAGGTGTGAACAAAGGAGGTAAGGGGAGTGGGGGAGGAATGGGATGTATTTAGGGAATCAGTGATGGATTGCGCAAAAGATGCTTGTGGCATGAGAAGCGTGGGAGGTGGGTTGATTAGAAAGGGTAGTGAGTGGTGGGATGAAGAAGTAAGATTATTAGTGAAAGAGAAGAGAGAGGCATTTGGACGATTTTTGCAGGAAAAAAATGCAAATGAGTGGGAGATGTATAAAAGAAAGAGGCAGGAGGTCAAGAGAAAGGTGCAAGAGGTGAAAAAGAGGGCAAATGAGAGTTGGGGTGAGAGAGTATCATTAAATTTTAGGGAGACTAAAAAGATGTTCTGGAAGGAGGTAAATAAAGTGCGTAAGACAAGGGAGTAAATGGGAACTTCAGTGAAGGGCGCTAATGGGGAGGTGATAACAAGTAGTGGTGATGTGAGAAGGAGATGGAGTGAGTATTTTGAAGGTTTGTTGAATGTGTTTGATGATAAAGTGACAGATATAGGGTGTCTTGGTCGAGGTGGTGTGCAAAGTGAGAGGGTTAGGGAAAATGATTTGGTAAACAGAGAAGAGGTAGTAAAAGCTTTGCGGAAGATGAAAGCCAGCAAGGCAGCAGGTTTGGATGGTATTGCAGTGGAATTTATTAAAAAAGGGGGTGACTGTATTGTTGACTGGTTGGTAAGGTTATTTAATGTATGTATGATTCATGGTGAGGTGCCTGAGGATTGGCGGAATGCTTGCATAGTGCCATTGTACAAAGGCAAAGGGGATAAAAGTGAGTGCTCAAATTACAGAGGTATAAGTTTGTTGAGTATTCCTGGTAAATTATATGGGAGGGTATTGATTGAGAGGGTGAAGGCATGTACAGAGCATCAGACTGGGGAAGAGCAGTGTGGTTTCAGAAGTGGTAGAGGATGTGTGGATCAGGTGTTTGCTTTGAAGAATGTATGTGAGAAATACTTAGAAAAGCAAATGGATTTGTATGTAGCATTTATGGGTCTGGAGAAGGCATATGATAGACTTGATAGAGATGCTCTGTGGAAGGTACTATGAATATATGGTGTGGGAGGCAAGTTGTTAGAAGCAGTGAAAAGTTTTTATCGAGGATGTAAGGCATGTGTACTTGTAGGAAGATAGGAAAGTGATTGGTTCTCAGTGAATGTAGGTGTGCGGCAGGGGTGTGTGATGTCTCCATGGTTGTTTAATTTGTTTATGGATGGGGTAGTTAGGGAGGTGAATGCAAGAGTTTTGGAAAGAGGGGCAAGTATGCAGTCTGTTGGGGATGAGAGAGCTTGGGAAGTGAGTCAGTTGTTCGCTGATGATACAGCGCTGGTGGCTGATATATGTGAGAAACTGCAGAAGCTGGTGACTGAGTTTGGTAAAGTGTGTGAAAGAAGAAAGTTAAGAGTAAATGTGAATAAGAGCAAGGTTATTAGGTACAGTAGGGTTGAGGGTCAAGTCAACTGGGAGGTAAGTTTGAATGGAGAAAAACTGGAGGAAGTAAAGTGTTTTAGATATCTGGGAGTGGATCTGGCAGCGGATGGAACCATGGAAGTGGAAGTGAATCATAGGGTGGGGAGGGGGCGAAAATTCTGGGAGCCTTGAAGAATGTTTGGAAGTCGAGAACATTATCTCGGAAAGCAAAAATGGGTATGTTTGAAGGAATAGTGGCTCCAATAATGTTGTATGGTTGCGAGGCGTGGGCTATGGATAGAGTTGTGCGCAGGAGGGTGGATGTGCTGGAAATGAGATGTTTGAGGACAATATGTGGTGTGAGGTGGTTTGATTGAGATGTGTGGAAATAAAAAGAGCATGGTTGAGAGAGCAGAAGAGGGTGTTTTGAAATGGTTTGGGCACATGGAGAGAATGAGTGAGGAAAGATTGACCAAGAGGATATATGTGTCGGAGGTGGAGGGAACGAGGAGAAGTGGGAGACCAAATTGGAGGTGGAAAGATGGAGTGAAAAAGATTTTGAGTGATTGGGGCCTGAACATGCAGGAGGGTGAAAGGTGGGCAAGGAATAGAGTGAATTGGATCAATGTGGTATACTGGGGTCGACGTGCTGTCAGTGGATTGAATCAGGGCATGTAAAGCGTCTGGGGTAAACCATGGAAAGTTGTGTGGGGCCTGGATGTGGAAAGGGAGCTGTGGTTTCGGGCATTATTACATGACAGCTAGAGACTGAGTGTGAACGAATGGGGCCTTTGTTGTCTTTTCCTAGCGCTACCTCACACACATGAGGGGGGAGGGGGATGTTATTCCATGTGTGGCGAGGTGGCGATGGGAATAAATAAAGGCAGACAGTATGAATTATGTACATGTGTATATATGTATATGTCTGTGTGTGTATATATATTTGTGTACATTGAGATGTATAGGTATGTATATTTGAGTGTGTGGACGTGTATGTATATACATGTGTATGGGGGTGGGTTGGGCCATTTCTTTCGTCTGTTTCCTTGCGCTACCTCACAAACGCGGGAGACAGCGACAGAGCAAAAAAAAAAAAAAAAAAAAAAAAAAATAGAATTGAATTATCAATCTGCATTTTCACACGAAGGAACTGGAGGAACTTAATATGTAAACATTTTTACTTTGTAATGTGTCTTTCATTAAAAATGTACCTGAAAGAAAGAAAGGGAATGACAGGGAAAAAAAATTTCAAAATAAAGAAATTCTATTAATTTTATTCTCAGTAAGGCAATGGGTCCCTTAGGATTAATTCAGGAGTTGTAACCTCCATATGTTTGAAATTGGTTACCCCCTATTCATGCTTTGGACAGTGCACTATCTCTTACGTTTTAAGCATTCTTTCAATAGAGATATGACTAAAATGTTTGATTGGTACAGTGTTACTAACATTTACATTTGGTAATTAATTAGCAAGATTCAGTTCGTGATAAACAGCAGCTTTACAAGAGGCTGCCTGCAATAATTTATATCAAGACTTTGTCAGCTATGTGCATAAACAAAACTATGTGGTTTTCTCCATTTTCTACATTCAAAACATTTATTTCAACTGGTCTTATTATAAGCCATCCCAATCCAACCCCATGCAGCAAAGCTTATCTTTGCCTAGCATAATTAACTGCTAATTTATGTGTCCATCACCCCATCCAATGCAGCACAGCTCTTCTTAGCCTATCTTAACCTTACCATCCCCATTTTTTTTATTCAAAGGGAAATGCAGGCCTAGATGTGAATTCAAACTTCCTTCTTGTCAATAATAAAGAAACTGATGTTATAGTGATTATTGATCACATTTTTCAGTAACTACCTGATCATGTAATACTAGGCAAGGAAACCTAGTGTTGATCAGCCTGTTTGGGTGTTTTCAAAATAATACTGCTGAACTCCTTATTTACAGGGCCAGACATTTCATAAAAAGAATAAAAAATAAACATAAGGTTGGAAGGAAAGATGTGAACTCTTGAAAACCTGTATTTTTAAAGTTAACAAACGCAACAAGTAATGTTCTTTCCTATTAACAATAGAAGCCATTTGTTTATATCCACGAAAAATCTAAAGTACTACGCGCGTTCAGTGCGTGGGTAGTGGCAGAGTTTCAATAGCTGCTTTAGCATTTGAGAGAGAATCCCTACACGCACCACAAGAGTGGCCACACAGTGGGTTGTTCTTCCTATTTTTCTTTTGCTATGTGGAGATAGTGTTCCTTGGCTTTGCCACTTCACACTGCACAAACAACCCACAAACCCACACCCAAACATACACACGCACGCAAACACACATACATACACACACACACACATGTACACATACACACACACACACACATCAGATAATGGACAAAGAGAAGAAGTACAAGGCCTTTTCTTATCAAACTTCCACTGATCTTACACTTCCTCAGTCCTAGAATTAGTTGACAAACAAAAGGTTAAAGTAGAGTTGTGGCTGACATATCATGAGACGAGCATCACAAAATGACTGAAGATTTACAGAAGGTTTATCTTGGTTATCTCTACCAGTTTACATTAACATTTATTGGATTTACAACATTTCAGTATTTAGAAAATCTTTCACTTTCTCTACAGAAAAGAATGAAATAACTGTTCTCTATTGACTACAATTTGTTATGTGTAATGGTTTGGTGAACAGCCCAGAGAACTGACTTAAAACTAATGCATATTTGCCACACCTAAGAACAGGATGGGAGCAGGCAGACCACGCACACAGACATCAAGTCAACCTGGAGTGGGGAGTTGTTATGGTGGAGGGGTACTGATGTTTAAGACAGACAATAAATAAAAAACAAGGCAAAGTAAGATTGTGAAAAAAAGAAAGGTCTGAGGAAAATAATGAGAAGGAAATTCAGAAAACACCTAAGCATATTGTGATGGAAGAATAAGAAAAGGGCTAGACAATGAAGTAACAAAACTGGACAAGGCTGGGCAAAAGTTGATGGGAGAGAGAACTTTGTAGAACAAGTGGTGGGTGGGAGCATGAGATGCTGCCAGAAAAAACTGGCAAATCATCCCAAAGGGTGAGGTAAGGGGCCCCTGCAGGTCTTAACCACATAACTATAGTTAAGGCCTTTGACGTGCCCAAGGCCACATAAGCTGGTGCTGCAGGGACGTGACAAGTTCTTAGGGCTTACTCCTAGGGTGACTGTACTCCACTGCAGGCCTCTGGAGTGCTCCTCACATGGGCACAACAATAAGGATTGGTTCCATTGGCTAGCCAACATTGTAACAGGTGATAAGGTTGCAAACAACCGTGCACCAGTTTATTTGTAATATAATTACATAACATGACAATTACCTTCAGTGATTGAATTATTGACAAGCATCATCACTATTATATATATTTCAAAACAACTATTGCTCCATAAAAACGACCCCCATGATGTTAGGATTATTAGTATTAAATGCAAAGATGTCTAATTAAACCTAGACATCAGTGGTGGTTGTGTGGGGTGAAGTCGGGCTTATAATAAGGCTGATTCCACCACACAACTTGTAGCAACGCAACGATCATACCACTTAAGCTAAGAGGTACCACCATTCATACAACCTAGGACTCATCATTCATGCACAGCAAATGGACAAAACAATACTGCCAAACATAAACAAAACAGAGATGTATAGACTCTAGCATCAGGAACAGCCAACATGATTTTAGAAAACAAGAACCAAGAACATTCATGAATATACAAGTTTCCACAACTTCCTTAAAGAGGTTTAAAACATTCTTTGACTACAGGTATAATGGTAATTTGTCCTTAGTATTGTTCAACAGATCTAACCCTCTGGCAAAAACCCTTTACCATTTCTATAATTGGTAGACTATGCAATAACAACCCTTACTATACACAAGACTATTAACAGTAGGACATGATGAAACAAGGGGCGCGGCACACTGTTGAATGAGTCCTTGGCATACACCAGTAAGTGTGTCTGTGCACCATCTATCGGCACATATTACAGCACAGGTGGGTGTGCCCTTTAGGGGTGTGTGTTCAGGGTGGGCATTTGCAAGTGAGCATGCCCCTGGGAAGACAAAATAGTTGCAGGAGCCCAGGCAGCCCACCAATACCAGCGGAACTGCACAGCACCCACAGCTGTTGTTCCTCCTCTGCATGAGTTGTCACTGCCCTAACCCGTCTGAGCCACCCTGATTATCGCAGTCATTGTCAGATGCAGCAGAGCCCAGCACCTAGGCACCACACCACAGACGGCGCCCACTAGCTGCTATGGTGGTGGCCAAAGGCTCTTGATGCTGCTGTGGCTGCTGCTGCTGATCACACTACTGTTGCTGCCAGTGCTGCTACTGCTGCTGGAGGTGCAGTTGGCCCTGAGAAAGTGGCATGGGGGGGGCCTAAACTGGGGCCTACACAGCAGTTTCAGTGTGGCTGTGTGAGGACAAGCGTTCCACGTCGATCTCGGGCACCGTTAGCTCCTCTGGGTCTGGACACATGTCAGCATATTCAAATGATGACCCCTGAGACAGCCGCTTGCTCAGGGATGACTGCTTCTTCAGCACTGCCGCCAGGTTCGGGTTGGAAGGTCGAGCATCAAGCCCCTGTCGAAACGCATTAACTACTCGAATCTGTAGGGAGAGGCCATAAAATTCACTTTAGCTGGGGTTCAAGGAAAGGCCACAGATGCCTTGGACACAAATAAACCACATACAAAACACCAAACAAGGAGAAACACTAGCTACATTGGTCCAAGGCACTTGAACACTCAAAAGGAATGAGCCATGGGAATAAAAAAAACAAGTAAAATTTTGACTTATCACTGAAACATGAGACATAACTGGCAAAGTGTTCTTTAAGATGAGGGCTTAACTTGACTGTGAGGGTTACTGTGAGAGCTGCTGACAAGTGAGAGGGTGAGGAGTGTGCCTTGCTGCCAACCACGGAGCGTAACAGCTTCAGCAGTGAGCGGCGGGGGCAAAGAAGCTCACCCGCCGCTCGCACACACAAGCAGAAAGTCATGCTCATTGCAAAGATCCCATGCCAAACTTGAACCATGTACTGCATCTTCATTAGCTGGCTTATACAGCCTGTTAGGTGCCAATACAAAGAAGAGAGTTATGATGGTTAGTATGTAACAAGTTAGAAAACAGAAGTTATAACCATTCACAAAGTCGATTAGAGATATTAAGGTAAAAGATTAACAATAAATAAATCGTGCACTTATACAGAATGCTTGAGAGTGTTGCTGGCTGCCATAGGATCTACACGAGTAACAGAGCTCTATGGCTCTTACGCCGGTGGACACACACTTCAGACATCAAGACAAAGAGTTGGCAGCCAGAGAACGTGGGCACTGCATGTTGGCTGGAGGCTCTCCATAGTGCACGGCTCATGCGGACATGCGTGCTCCCGGTTACAGACCCACTACCGCTTCATTGCTGTTTAATCCTGCTGCTGCTTTTAATGTTGGTAGTTTCCAAAGAGCAGAAGCAGTAATTGCACTTAAAATGAGGAGAAATAATGAAACAGCAAAGTTGGCGGGAGGAAGCCAGTCCGAGGCATGTGCCATAAGTGCTGCGTGCACCAAAATGTTAGCTCACACAAATATTCAGACAATATGGGTGTGGGCAGCTACATCATGCCCAAACCCACAAGTCCTTCCAGTCACAACATGGGGATGGGGGATCTGAAGGATAGGACAACAACAAGATCTGCAGGGAACACACGTTTGTCATTATCAACTTCCACACACAAAGCATGCAATCATGCACACCATCCACACCAGCATTCACTTAGAAAACGAGTAGGACATGAAATAACACTGGTTACCATTAATAACACTTTGGTATTTGTACCTAAAAATACAATTTACAGCAAAAGACAAAAAATATTTTGCTTTCCATAAAATGACAACACTGGCAAAACAGACAAGTCTAGTCTAGCAGTGCCATCTAAATTACCTACGTCTATGTCACAAGTCACTCTATAGTCATGCAGGAAACAGTTAATGGAAGTCATACACAGCTGGATGGAAGCAAAAAACTGATATTCAATTTATTTGAAATCAAACATAACTGAGGTCTCTTACACAATTTCCTTTCATTTGTTCTACTGATGTAAGTAAAGACATGCACTTTCTTTGGTCATTTATTTTCTTTTAGGGGGCAAGTTTAATAATTAAGAAAACATTAGTCAGGAGTTACCTTTGGCTTACAGCTGGGGAATGGGACTGTGTAAATTGTTCTGTGTAAGAGACAGCTTGGAGGCATGATAGGATGGTTTAAATTCAATAATGATTTACCTTTCTGGTTTTAGAACAATGACTGAACCAGCCTACAGCTTCCACGAAAGTAAAGAAGCAAACAGCACAGAACAAGGGCAGAGACTTGAGGGGAAGTGAGCGAGCGATCACATCAGTCCAAATTATGAGTCTAAGAAGAGACAAGAGAGAGGGGTGTAGCTTACAGCCTGGTCTGTGGAGGTCTTGCTATACGGTACGGGTATCAGCCGCTCCTGCAACGTGCCTCCAATGACCTGAACCATGAGAATAATAACAGTGGTGAGGGCAAGTGGCTACAGTGGTAAGTTAGAGCTGGCCAGGGATGTATTATACAGCAAGGTGCATAGAAGACAAGGACACGCCTCAGTCCTCCACGTCATGGGCGCCCACAGCCTGGTAAGTGGTGGCTGCTGTAATCTTCTTGTCCACAGTACACGCCCTTGTGTTCTACACACCTTGTCTAAGGCAGCACGCGGCATATCAGCCGAGTGGTGTATGTACATTGTGTGGTGTGCAGGGGATAGTGGAGCAGCAGTAGTGGAGTAAAGGCTACAGACAACACATGGGGTGTCCACACCTACCCGGGACTCGCCTAGACATTACAGGGGCACGCGGGGATTAATACGCTTACACTCAGGACACCAACTCACGATCTGTGTGGCTCCGGGACCGTTGAAGAAGAAACACATCCTCATGCACAGAGAGCACAAATTTACTAAAAATAATAATGATGGAAACCCAATGGACAACTACCGCTGCAAGAATCACTACTGTGGGTACACTAGCGAGAACTGATTATGCAGGTGAATACTGTAAATAGGCCTGCTCTAATAGCCACTAAATGTTGAGGACCGTAGATTTGGGCTAATGCTGCGGGTGAGGTGTCTAGCACAGTGGCTTACTCACTGAGAATAGCTCAGGTACAAGGGGCTGAGAGAAACAGATGCTCTGGTTCATACCTCACCCCCATGTGTTTCTCCTTCCTGATCCTCCTACCAGAGAAAATAACAGAATGATTCGCTCAACACCATGTTCATCTATAAGGTAACGAAGGTCAGCTTAAGTCAAAGCCTATATTAAGGGTCCCCTGGAGGCTGGAAAGTAAAACATGAGCCCTGCATTGATTGCTTCACGATAAGCTGCTGACATAAAAACATCTCCCTGGATAAGGAAGAACCAGGCCAATAAATTGGCTTCTGTCAGCCAAAAGCCTGCAACATGCTTGTTGCCCAACTGTTGATGAGGCCCTTGGTTCTACCTCAATAAACAGAAGATCAACTCCCAATGGGGGAGCATCTTGGCCCCTTACTGCACTTCCAGTCCACCTCTAATTGGAGGGGTGGAGTCCAGGAGCCAGTCAAGCCTAGAATCTGTGTGAATGACGACCCCAACCCAAAGAAACAAACTGAAGTAAAAGGAAATAATATTTTAAAAAATTACATAAATAAAAAAAAAGTTGGGGTAACAGGGTATAAGGGACTGGACAGGCAAGGAAGTGGAACCGCAGTCATACAGATAGGGAAAAAATCAAGGTTATGGTCTCAGTTACCACCAGGGCAAAGCTTCCTTTATGGTCTCCAAGATCTGATTTCATTTATAATACCTTCCTCACTATTTATAGTTTAAATTTTAAATTTATTCTTCCAAAGCTGGGGAAACATTTCACTATTTGGCACTCTCCATAAACACATGGCAAACTGCACAGAAAAAAATAAATGCACAACACAAAACACAACATGCAGTGCAAAACCACGTCTCCTCTAGCTGCGCTTTAGAAATGAGTAGTACACAAGATGTGTGTTAGTTACCCTGGCATACGCTAGATTAGTAACAGCTGAGGCGGGAGTTGTTAGTGAAGTGCACGTGAGATATTGTCTCAGTCTGTTGTAGCAAAGGTCCCGCCGGGAAGCCAGGCTGGCCTGCAGACCGCCCACCACCACAACCCTCAGATGCTGTTGCAATCAGCGGGAGGTGGCAAGCAGGGCAAGGCTAGATCACAACACTCAGCCTCATAAGGCTCAAGGCAAGTGGGAGTAGTGACAGGCAACAGAGTGCCCAGCCCCCAGCACACCCAACGCTCCACCCACCATGGGAACACCCCTATCCCACAACACTGACGGTCACCCACCCACAAGGACAGGTCATGTCAGCAAGACAAGGATGGGGTTGAGGAAAAGGAAAGAACAGGATTAAAAAGAGGGATGGATGAATACAACCAAATGAGAGAAAAATATGATCAAAGTATAACAAGCAAAAGATCAAGAAAAAAAAGGGTTTATTGCTATCTGAACACTAGCACAGTATCAGTTTTAATAAAGCATTACGTAAGTGCTTGTTTTGCAGAAGTAGGAGTATCAGTGACACTGAGGTAGGATTATTCAATATGAGCAACGGTGGGGAGGATGGAGAGCAGGATCGAGGATGGGCTGCACACTCACCAGTCCCAACAGACTGGTGAAAGTGATATGCAGGAAGAAAATGAAATACATATGGGTTAGTCTGTTAATCAAAGACTGGCAACCCAATGTTATGTTTGAAGAAGGTTAATATCACAATGAAGTGGAAAGAGCCACTATCAGTCCTGGGGAGGGGGTCAGATGCTGGTTTCATGAACCATATTAAGGATATCTGGTGGTGAAGGTGGGGAGGAGGGCTGCAGTGTGCTGGAGTGCGCTGCCATGTTAGAGTGAAGGGTTTGGGCCATCAATGTGTTAAAGTGGTGCGGAGAGAGAGGCTGCAGGGGAGGAGGGGAGGGAGCTGTGCCAGCAAGGTGGTGGTGGTGGTGGTGGTGGTGGCAGCACTTAGTACTTTGTGTGTTGGCGTGGGTGTGGGGTCGGTGGTGCCCCAGCTGCTGGATTGCTGCTGCTGCAGGCCCGCCTTGGGGGCTGCCGGGGGGTACCAGGGGGGCGGTCTCGGCAGTGGTGGGCGATGACTCCTCGATGGGTGTTACAAGGCGCACCGCTGAGTTGCACGACCCGCACCGCTTGTCACTATTGGGACTTGGGCTTTTCGTTGAGTCCTCATCTATGTAACTGATGTCTGACATGGGCCGGTTGCCCTGTTGACTGCGCGAGTTGCGCATACTATGCAAGCTGTGTAAACTATGGCACGACCGCCGTTCTTCCAAGTCTTCCAGGGTTGACTTGAATGCTCGTATTACTCTCAACTGCAAACGGGACGGGACATCCAATCAAACCCCCACAATATTGTCATACAGTACATCAACATCTCATCATGAACATGTTAGTAGCAACACATAAAAATAAAAATAAAACTCACCAGACAAGTCACTGGTAACACAGTGCTATAAACAAACATAAAGAACTAAGACTGACTAGTCATGTCCACATGATAATTAATAATAGTAGTTATAATGAGTGGAGACTGAGGTTGAAGGAAGTGAAGGCTGTTGGAAATTGGGTGAGGATGGTGTGACGCAGCCCTGTGTGACAGATGCCTGGTGGCACGGGGCGACCTATAAACATGCAAGCTGCGAGCACAGCAGTGGCAGCCAGGGCACAACAAACTAGGCACTGGGCCATGGCAGTGTTGAGGCTGCTAGCCCATCAGGATCATTAAAGATTGTTGATGCAGCACAAAGAAACAAACATACTAGCCTCTTGCTCTAGCCACAGTCTACACACTCCATCTCTTAGCACAGGTCACAATATTAGCTGGGATTTAATTTAGGGATTCCACTGAAGGGTAGGGAGATTGGGGGCAAATTTTGAACACAGGAAGTGGGGTCAGGTGGGGTAACAGCATTACGACACCTGTAAGACAACAACAGCTGTACGGCTACATGACTACAGTTACCAACCTGTTACAAAACCCAGGGTGTCGGTCACGGGAGGAGCAAAACAAAGTTACTGTTAAATCAAAAATAAAAGTTAGTAGAGGGCTGGGGATGGTATAGTATGAGACAAGATTTCACAAAGTCAGATGCTAAAGTGCAGCAGAAATTAGTAGGGGACCTAAGTACTATTGTAAAACTGACTAATTTTATATTTATCACTTTGCAAAAACAGCTATGCTTGTGAAAAACAAGACAGTAAAGAACACTGGGTCAGCCTTTTAGGTCACTGGTATTTCCTTAATCATGAATAGAATTTTGACTATGAAAAGTCAATCAGAGATTGGAGTGGTTTTGGCATTTACAAACTTGAGCCTACAAGTAGAGTAGTATGGCATAAACAGCCATCAGCAGGTGGCCAGTGGAGTGGTGAGACGCAGCGTTGTAAGAGAGTGTACAGTTAAGGAGGAAACCAGCTGCCACTACTTGCACGCACTTGCCCTGGAGGACAGAACACATGGCAGACACGCACAGTTGTTCCAAAAACAAGGGCAGCAGGGTGTTGCTTGTTAGCAGAGCTGCTACCTGATTCTGTCTGGCTACAGGAGTGAAAACACCTAAGTCTAAGAGAAATGCACTAATGCATGCCAGCAGTGAGAAAATTAAATCATGCAGAAGTAAACTGAATCACTCTAGTATAAATAAAACTTGTACCTGTAAATTAAATAAAGAAAATAAAGTCTGAACCTAGGCTGGTCATCATGCACTGGGGAGTGCCAAGTTTCGTGGAACCGACATCATGCTGCCGGGCACGCCTCTGTCAATCCTTTTAGAAGGTTCATAGGAACAATAAGGAGTGAGGCTAGTGGCTCGAGGCAGAGATGACTGGGCCAGTGCGAATTTCCCAACCCTTCGAAAAACTGTCATATTTCTTTATTACCACTGCTGCCAAAATGCCAAAAATTTTCCTTTCGGGTAGCGGCAAACTCCACAGAACTGCCTTACATGACACTGGCTGGCCTAGGTCCCATAAGGTATGGTGTAGCTTGTTTAGAGGTTGAAGTGGTAGAGATGGAGACACAAAGGAGACATTTGTGGAGAACTACAAAAAAGCTGCAAGACAGATCTACACAAATAATAAGAAAATAAAAGTACATGATAAATCTGTATATCAAATTGAAGAAAGTAAAAAAAATTTTTGAGACTCATTATTTCACATATGAAAAGGATGAATGATCTGTGCAAATAATAAAAGAATAGATAATTTAAAGTAATAAAATGGCTTTCAGAAAAGAGACTTATTTCTGTACTTGGACATGTATGAGCTGTGAAAACACTTGCTATTTTCAGTTTCACAGACCTGACAGCTGGACAACTGTCAGATGGATGCTAAACTACCAAAACAAAGTGATAGCCCCTAACCTATGCTGACCAGCAGCCAAAATTCTCCAATCAAAGTCAAAGGTGAGTAAAACACACCAATTGGGTGCTCATCCACTTTTAAAACCAGTTGTTAGCCACTTTCCCTCAACTCTAATAGTCTGATAACACTAAATTGAACCATATTAAGTTATGAGCCACAAATAGAAAAACCCAGAGTGGGATGACAATGTAGAATTTCCATGGTTCATGCCTGCCAATCGAAAAACTGGCTTGGATAAAGTAGCAAGTCAGCTAAAATAAATGGAGACAGCCAGTAATTCATGGTGTCCAAAAAATATGAACCTGAAATTAATGTGGAGGCTAATTAAATTTAACAGGCTTTTGCCAATGTATAACTTTAAAATCACATTCACTTTTAACGGATGCTTCCAACTCTCTGAGAAAACTGCAATTTCATCTGTGGGGGCAGGATAACCATATTTTTCAAATAATATACTAAAGGCCGCACACTCAACTTTAGGAGGTTCACTGCTAATTCTTGCCCTGAGTGCATTACATATACAGAAGTAAACTTACTGGACTGTTGTAATGGAGCACTTATATTGACATGTAGAGAGTTACCTCATGTTTGTAAACCAAGTAGGATCAGTATTTCTCATCCAAGGTTAGCCACTTGTTGTTTAATGTGTAATCTAGCAAGCATTTGTAATGTTATGATTATGATGCTCAGGCAACACAATTCTTTTAATCATCTAGACTACTGGCCTTCAATGCAAATACTAAAAAGATCAGTCTAGCTATCAAAACTATTGCACCCATTCCTTAATTTTATACCTTTAATAAAGGTAAGATATACTGATTGGTCCTTAATGAAAATATGTAGTACACCAAGTACCCTAGGTACAGGTACATCAGTTCCTCTATCAGTAATAAACAAAAGCTAAAAAGGATACCTTTTTAGCTCAAAAGCAATTTCTCTAAAGTGATAAGTAGAAATGGTCTAACTTTATGTGAGGACTGTAATCAAAAACGATGGGCAAGGTTCTGAAAATCCATCTCAGTGTAATAAAATTAAATATTAGATTATCATTCAAAAGTAATAAAAAATATACTGAAAGTTATAAATACCTTGATATTAATCTGGTTTACTGCTGAGTGAGGGCCAGATGGGGTTGTAGGCGACAGCTCTAATAGCTCTCATTAAGAGGTGAGGATGGGTAGATCTTGTTTCTTTCTTTTTCTTGAACTTTTCTCAAACTATACTCTTATTTCATACACACAGACAGTACTGGTGGTAAATAAAATGACTAAGTTTTAAAATATTACTCTTTTCACATTCAAATTAGACTGAGGGAAAGTGGCTGGCAAGAGAGGTTTTGTTTCTTTCAAATGTTATTTTATACCAAAACAGTGTTGATGGTGAATACTTTGAGTATCTTCAGAATCATCATACCATTCACCAAAAAAAAAAAAAAAAAAAAAAAATGTGATGACAGCAAGTGGTTGGCTTATGTGGGGAGGATACTGCAGGTTTTTTCCTATGGAAATATTCAAGATCATTACTTATCATTATCAGTTACTTAAGTCCTCAATCATCCCTGGACTACATAAAAGAGTAAGGTGGATTTTTTTTTCATAACTTCTTTGACAAGAGTGAGGTTAATGGGGATGCCTCTACCACAGGCCAAAATCAGTCACTTATTTTTTCACATTTCTCATGTTAATCTTTCTTTACTTTTCTCACCAACTGATAAATATGATAAAAGTTTCTCCTCGTCACTCAGGTTATCCAACAATCTGTATTCTCCATGGGGTCAACGGCCATGCAATTATAATGGAGGTTGCAGAGCTGGCAAGGAGAGCAAAAATTTTCCATGCACCTTCTTGTTGGTGAAAGATACCTCAATAGGCTGTAACTGTATGATGAATCAGCTGGATATTAAAAAGGTTGGAATAGTTAATAAATCATCTGAAGTGGGCCACCATTAAAGGGTTAATACTCATCCCAAAAGGTATGCTTCAAATTAAAACTAATTCAAAAGGTGGAAGTATGGCTGATTTATACTTTGCTCATGAACAATGCAATGATACTTCATTAACTGTACTAACTGGGAAAAGAACATAGGGTTAATTCTCCAATGTGAAATATTCGAGTATGTATATGACTTGTCCCTGTTCTGGATTAAGAGAACACAAACTCTGTTGCCTTCAATCTGAACTGGAAGTTATTTTCATCTTTACAACATATAAATTGGAAGTTATTTTCATCTTTACAATGTGTCATAAAATATAATCATAAGAGTTAAACTAAGATACACATAATTGTTTCCAGAATTGTTTGCTTTCTCCTCACTTAGCGAGACAGTGTCAGGAATGGACAGACAATAGTGTCATTCACTCACATCTACTATCTACCTGTAATTTAAAATGCATCAAAACTCAAGCCCTTCACCCACAGCCAAACCCTACAGACTACTCCATATTATCCCCTGACTGCTTCATATGACTGCCCCCTGTAAACAACATTGATCCAATGCATTCTATCCCAAGCATACCCCTCATCTTCCTAAATGCTGAGGCTATGATACCTAAAGCTACTTGGACTCCTGTTGTGTAGTGGTTATCATTCCTGACCATGATGCATTCACAGACTGCCCAGGTTCAAGTGCACAGGTTCGAACATTGGTTGCAGTCGTCAGTCCACAGTCTACCCAGCAGTTCATCCACCCCTCAGGGTTGGTTGATAAAATGAGTATCTGGCTCAGGAAAGTAATATCAGGTAGTGATGAAGTACGGAGATGGAGCGAGTATTCTGAAGGTTTGTTGAATGTGGCAGATGTAGGGTGTTTTGGTCGAGGTGATATGCAAAGCAAGAGGGTCAGGGAGAATGGTTTGGTCAAGATAGAAGAGGTAGTGACAGCTTTGCAGAAGATGAAATCCAGCAAGGTGGTAGGTTTGGATGGTATTGCAGTGGAATTTATCAAGAAAGGGGGTGACTGTGTTGATGATTGGTTGGTAAGAATATTCAATATATGTATGGATCATGATGAGGTCCCTGAGGATTGGCAAAATGCATGCATAGTGTCACTGTACAAAGCAAAGGGGATAAAGGAGAGTGTTCAAACTACAGAAGTATAAGTTTGTTGAGTATTCCTGTGAAATTATATGGGAAGGTATTGATTGAGAGGGTGAGGGCATGTACAGAGCATCAGACTGGGGAAGAGCAGTGTGGTTTCAGAAGTGGCAAAGGATGTGTGGATCAGGTGTTTGCTTTGAAGAATGTGTGAGAAATTCTTAGAAAAACAGATGGATTTATATGTAGCATTCATGAATCTGGAGAAGGCATATGATAGGGTGGATAGAGATGCTCTGTGGAAGGTCTTAAAGAGTATATGGTGTGGAAGGTAAGTTGCTAGAAACAGTGTAAGGCATGTGTACAAGTAGGAAAGAAAGGAGAGTAATTGGTTCCCGGTGAATGTTGGTTTGTGGCAGGGGTGCGTGATGTCTCCTTGGTTGTTTAACTTTTTTATGGGTGGGGTGGTTGGGAAGTGAATGTAAGAGTTCTGGAGAGAGGGGAAAGTATGCAGTCTATTGTGGATGAGAGGGCTTGGGAAGTTAGTCAGTAGTCGTTTGCCAAAGATACAGCGCTAGTGGCTGATTCAGGTCAGAAACTGCAGAAGTTGGTGACTGACTTTGGTAAAGTGTGTGAGTAAAGAAAGTTGAGGGTAGCTGTCAATAAGAGCAAGGTTAGTAGGTTCAGTAGGGTTGAGGGACAAGTTAATCGGGAGGTAAGTTTGAATGGAGAAAAACTGGAGGAAGTGAAGTGTTTTAGATATCTGGGAGAGGATTTAGCAGTGGATGGAACCATAGAAGCAGAAGTGAGTCACAGGGTGGGGGAGGGGGCGAAAGTTCTGGGAGCGATGAAGAGTGTGTGGAAGGCAAGAATGTTATCTCGGAGAGCAAAAATGGGTATGTTTGAAGGAATAGTGGTTCCAACAATGTTATATGGTTGCGAGGCATAGGCTATACATAGCATTGTGCGGAGGACAATATGTGATGTGAGGTGGTTTGATCGAGTAAGTAATGAAAGGGTAAGAGAGATGTGTGTGGTAATAAAAAGAGTGTGGTTGAGAGATCAGAAAACGGTGTGCTGAAATGGTTTGGACACTTGGAGAGAATGAGTGAGGAATGATTGACAAAGAGGATATATGTGTCAGAGGTAG